>NW_016167439.1:0-21481 GCF_001687245.7 Rhagoletis zephyria
TTTTTTTTTATTCAATTATTCATTTTCTGGATTTCGCCCATCCCTGGTATGTAAACTAGTTTAATGAGCCACATTAATTTTGCCGTATGTTGCATTATTTTGAAGTGTAATTGTCGGAAAGTCGGAAAGCTGGAAAATTTAATCGCAAAGTAATTTGAATAGTGGTCATGTGTGCAAACGCAAAATATAAGAAGTACTTTCTTCGGATATACATAAATAATAGAAACTACTTAAGCAATAAAAAAAAAAACCAATCTAATGCGTCACTGACTGGTAAGTGCATTTCTCATTTTGAACCAAATGTAATTTTCTATTAAATAATTGATATATCGCTGGCTTTGAGTGAAAATTTTAATATAGGATGCAAGAAAAATCTAAAATGCAACGTTCCTTAAAGGACTAATCAAAGTCAAATTTGCTTAGTTCAAAAAATTTATACTGAAACTCGATAAGGTTAAAAAGAATATGAAATAATGTCGAAATTTTCCACTTCATAAAGTTTTGCAAAATATTTGAAGAATATTGTAGGCTATTTTTCATTACCTGTGAAATTTTTAAAACTTGACTTAGTAACTTATCACTCTTAGGTAACGTTATGAATGCGTATATGTATATCAAAGCCGGTCAATTTAAAAGGCGGGACGTATAAGTTTCCCGATTTTTCATATTTTTACCGATTAAATTCCAATTTTCAGGCGTTTCTTTATTAATTCAATAGCAGCCTCCGTGAGCTCTGGCCCAAAAGCTATTTCTTGACAAATGTGGAACCACTTTCGTTATCATAAAGAACATAGAATTTAGGGGAGCCATAGCTATAGCCAGCTCTTTGTTTTCTATGATCTTTGGTAATGTTTTATTCTGTCAAACTGGTAGTCTCGCTATATTGCAGTCTATCATTCTTGCTTAATTTTTTTTAATGTTACGTGTGTTTTCCTTTTTTTTAATCAAACGATACTAATTTAAATTTAGTGAAATTATAAAAAATCTATTTATAAATACGCCACAAGAAAATTTTCAACTCCGTTTTTTTGGCATAATATTAACATTAATATGGTGGGCTTTTTTATTTAACTTTATTTTATTTTGTTTTGTTTTATTTAATTAAATTTAAATTAAATTAATTTCATTTTGTGTCATTTTGGTTTATCTTATTTCATTTTAATGGTTTTTCTTATTTACTAATTTTATTTTATTTGATTTGATTTTATTTTAGTTTATAATTTATGATTTATAATTTATAATTTTCTTAGTTTTATAATTTAAATTAACTTTATTTATTTTATGCAAATTTTATCGACTTTTTTATTTTATTTTACTTTTTTTTAGTTTAGTTTATTTTTTTATATTATTTTATTTGGTTTTATTTTATTTTATTTTACTGTACTTTTTTAATAACATTTAACTTAATTCTGTGGTATTTGGTTCTTTGTTTAATTTTCTCTTACGATATTTAATGTATTTCTTTCGCTATCTATGCTTATTTTACCTTACTGTATTATGTTATATTCAATTTGGTTTTACTTTGTTTCATTTTCATTTTTATTTTATTTTATCTCATTTAATTTAATTTAAATTAATATAATTTTATTATATTAAATATAATTTTATTATATTAAATATAATTTTATTATATTATATTTTATTTCATTTGACTTTAGTTTATATTATTTTAATTTCTGTTAGTAATTTTTTTTACGTATTGTGTTTGATTTTATTGCATTTTGATTTGATCTGGTTTTTTATATTTTTTTAATTTCTTGTCCTTCGGTTCAGTTTCAGCCGACTTCAGAAAAAGGAAGAGGTTATCAATTCGTAGGAATATCTTTTTTCCTTTTTTATGTATGCTACAACGCTATATATATATTGATTTTGCGCTAACCCATTGCGCAGCAAAAAAAGCATTTCAAGAGCGGATGAGCACAGAAAACGGAAATGAACTCTCACTCATAGAGAGGTGGAGAGTTTGTAGGCGTTTATGTTTCCGCTTAAAATAAAGACAAGAGAGTGAGCTACATAGATATGTGTGTACATACGTACATACACATACTTGATATAAGGGTGCATATGTTGACATACTTTCTAAATAAAAAACACTTAAGGCACCAAGCAGTGCATAGATATGTACATATGTTTCCAAGTATTTTATATGGGGGTAAAACAACTTTTCGTAGAAATGGTATAGAATTCTTGGAAATCAATATTTTTCGATCGGAAACCTCTGGTTCTTTTCAGGAGACTTTCATTATTAATATCTCATTGTTTATTTAACCATATTTTAATAATAAAGATCTTTTTCTTGTTCCCCCCATTGTATTTTCTGGGGGTTTTAGCTGACCCATAAAATATAGTTACCACGAAAAAATGGTTAAATAAACAAATCTCCTGAAGAGAAGTAGGACCTTTTGATCGAAAAATATTGATTTTCAAGAATTCTATACAATTTCTACGAAAAGTTGTTTTCCCCCGTATAAAATACTTGGAAACATATGTACATATCTTTGCACTTGCTTTTTGCCCATATAAAATACATCCAAAACTTTTAGCGCTTTGAGCATACTCTAAATTTTTTATTTATTTAAAAAATAAAAAGTAGAGGTATATCTTTTTCGTTATAGAAAAATGCTAGAGGGTGGCGGCATTAAAATTCCGACTTTACTTTTTCAAATGTATTTTTAGACCAGCTTAATGTACGTACATACGTACGGTACGGTACGTAGAACTTATGCTTCATTACTTGTGCATCGCGTGGCCGAATATTTTGGAACCATTCTGCGTTGAATTCCTATCTTCAAAGAGGTATTGTTGCACTGTAGCGAGCCAGGTTATAAATAAAAGCTTGTAAAAAAAAAGACCTTTATGTATATTAATTTAGCTTGAGAGACACCGCGATACCGCGATAGACGCAGGCTTATGCGTAGAAGTATGTTTATGGGCAAATCTAAGAAACACGTACGCTTTCAGAACAAAAAGTTTAATTTTTTAATCAGTCATTTTAGGGCGTTTAGTACACCGCTTGATTCGCATTTCGTTAGACTTTTTAACCGACTTCCAGAAAGGAGGAGGTTATCAGTTCGTCGGAATATTTTTTTAAGTGTCTCAGAGGTGATCCCGTACTGGTTTAGATCTGATCATTGAATCATGAAATATATATATATATTTTTTTATATGAGAATTGAAGTCGATTTTTTTGCATCGGAAACGTAGTGTCTCAGAGGTGGTCCCATACTAATCTAGATCCCATCATCGGATCATGATATATATATATATATACGTATTTTTTTTTATCGGTTTTGACGTAGAATACGTCTTACGTTTCGATATGGAGGCTATGCTGGAATGTTGTAGTTGTAAATTTTAGAGCTTCACGAAAACGCTATTTGCACGAAAACTAGTGAAGCGATTTCAAAGAAAAGTGTGACGATTCAAAGATAAAATTCCAAACCTATTGAGAGATTCCTTTTTGTAAGTAACCAATTCGGTTTCTGTCGTAACAAGAATGGTAAACATTAGCTTATTTTGGGGTAAATTTTGAGCCTTTAAAGTGCTCCAGCAGCTTATGATTTGCAGGTATAACTTTCATTTTCGGGATATAGATTCTTTGGAGCAATAGAAAGATTATCGTGTACAGAAAAATAAAAACAAAAACAAACTTGCGTAAAGATGAAGGCAAAAATGAAGACCAAGGTAAATTTAAACACTTTACTTATAAAAGGGCAAAAGTGAAGGGGAATATGTATATGAAGAATATGATAAACATAAAAATAAAAACAAAGATAAATATAAAGAAAAAGATGCGGATGAGGATACCGATAAAAGTATAGATGAAGATAGAGGAAGAAAGATTAAAATAAAGGTAGTTGTAGAGAAAAGGATATAGATAAAGGCACAGAGACTCAATCTGGGAACTATTTCGGGATTTTAGAGATTTTCGGGATTCTCGGGACTTATCGGTATAATAATCGATTTTTGTGGGTTTTGTGATCGATATTTTTTTGCTATCGATATTTGCGAAACTTATCGATATAATGATCGCCATTTGTATCGATTTTGTTATCGATATTTTTTTAATTTTTATCGATTTGGTTATCGACTTAGTTATCGATTTTATTATCGATTTTGTTATCGATATTTTTATCAGTTTTGTTATCGATTTTGCTATCGATATTTTTATCGATTTTGTTATCTATATTTTTTTAGATTTTGTTGTCGAAATTTGATCGATTTTGCCATCGATATTATTATCGCTTTTGTTATCGATATTTCTATCGAGTTTGTTGTCGATACTGTTACTGATTTTGCTATCGATATTTTCGGAAATTATTGATATAATGATCGATAGTTTTTTAAGATTTTGTTATCGATATTTATTATCTATTTTGTTATCGGTTGTTTTATCGATTTCGTTATCGATTTTGCTATCGATTGTTCTATCGATGTTATTATCGATTTTGCCATCGAGTTTGTTATCGATATATTTATCGATTTTGTTATCGATGTTTTTTATCGATTTTGTCATCAATATTTTTGTCGGTTGTTTTACCGATATTTTTGGCGATTTTGCTATCAATAATGTTATCGCTTTTGTTATCGATATTTTTCTCGGTTTTATTATCTATATTTTTATCGATTTTGCTATCGATTTTGTTATCGATATTTTGATATCAATATTTCCATAGATTTTTTTATCGGTTTTGCTATCGATATTATTATCGCTTTCGTTTATGTCTTGGATATGCTCTTAACCATACCACGCATTCGACGTTTAAATTTAGTGGCTGTATCTCCGATACAGCCTGCAGACCAAGGCGAAGGCGCTGGACTGTTCCTTTTTTTTGCTAAAAATTACTTGTTTTATAACGTATTCGGAAATAACCCTCAAGATCGTATGAAGGTCAATATTTCTCTTCAAGTTTAAGCAAATATCGTTTCCGAAAAATGTTATTTGATATTAAATGAAGTACCTTTTGTTGACCCTCCATCCTAGCTTAGAGGTGATTGTGAAGGTTAAACTGGGTGAAAGAAATAAAAAACAAGATTGACCTGACCTTCAAGGAAAAACTTCTCAAATTGAGGAACATTTTCGTAATATTAGGAAAATAATAGTAGCTCTAAAATAAGGATACTGTTTTCTTGTTTTAAGGAAATGCTTTTTCAGAGTGGGTTTCTGTGATTTCTATATTATTATTTTGTTAAATGTAGATAAACTTGTTTCATAAATTAACATATGTTTTCCACCAACACATTTGTGTTAATTCATTTACCCTCGCGGCTATGCCACGCTCAAGCTTCACACTTGCAAACTACTCGCAATCCATCAGCACCGCTAACGCAGCCATCTTCAAACGTCAGCCATCTAATTTTTGCCAGTTGCCACTCAACCAATTTTTTGCTGTCGCGTAAAAAAGCGTCGCAACTTTTCGTTGTCGCGCATAGATTACAGCTCATTACAGACAGCTGGAAACTTTTATGCTGCATTCGCAAGCATTTTTTATGCATTTTCGCAGTGCGATGTTTTGCCCAAATACATACGTATGTATACACATTAGCGCACTTCCTCATAACGCGGCTGCGATTTTCCACTGCATACTAACATAAATATTAAAGAAAAAAAATAATGTTTTTGGTGTTCATATTTTATTCAAAAGCAAAAATTTATTTGAAATAGTTTTATGGAGCTGCACAGATTTAAGCGTAAAATTTGTATGTGCTTAAGCATTTAGTAACTTAAATGAGGAACTTAAAATCATATTGCGTAACACATCTCGTTTGTATGCTCAAAAATTACTAAATTGCAGTTTTACAAATACATATGTACGTATGTATGTGAATATACGTACATATAAGAAGTATGTATGTATAAGCACAGTTAGATTGCATAAGGCCAGGTTAGCCGGTCACACCAGAAAGTCACCCTCTTCAAAAGATGCACAAAACTCCATGCCATGTAGGCGAAAATTCGTATTCATAATTATCATTAAAGTTTTTGGTGCAATGAGTATACATTTAGGATATAGAAATGCCAATATAACAAACACAATCTTAAACAACAGTTAATTCAGAGCTGATGGTCTCGGCAGCCAATGCTGAAATAGATCATTTAGTGCTGGTTATCGTACCAGCATCTAAATAATAATAACAATAACATAAACTAGGGAACACGCAAAACGCCAAAATTGATTCTAAGTTTTTAAACAGGTTGAAACACTATTCAAAAACCCCACAAATTTCCCATAAGATTCATATAAAGACATTTCTGAGTGAAGAGAAGTCTCGCGTTTTGTCGGTTTTTTTTGCGTAAAATTTCTAACCACTCCATACCACTAAAAAGTTTTAAAATTCAAAATAACGGTGTATGAATATCTAATGACTTTTAAACAAATAGGTAGAAACCGAATTAAAAGTGTTATCAAACTTAAAGTTTTCTTTGAACTCTTTCGTTTCACGCTAATATTTCGATATTTCATTTAAATTGTGTATAAGTAGAACAAATTCGACTTTTTATTTTTATTATTTTCCAACAAAAATCTTTCTAGATCTCTTTCGTCTGGCATTGTGATACATATTTCAATTAACTGGTCAATTATGTCGAATTTGACTTTTCTAACACGTGGCAACTCTCCTAAATACAGTTCAGAAATAAATAATTTTCAAACTCATTTCGATTTATACCCATATTTTGACAATCCATTTAACTTATTAAATATTTTGAATTTAATTTTTCAACAGGTGGCAACCCTATTCAGGCACCCTAAAAAAATTCTAATTGTTCGAGCTAAATATTGCTAAATACTCGTTTGTTTGATACCCAGATTCGAATAAACTCGACTTTCAGAATAGGCGACAAACTCTTCAAAACAATTTTCGAAATAAAATCTTCTTAAATATCTTTCGTACGACATTGTTATAAATATTTCAAGTAACTAAAGAATTAAGTGGAACTAAATTTTTTTAACACGTGGCAACCCTAGTAAATACAGTTTAGAAATAAAGGGTCTTAAATCCATTTCGATTGATAACCATAATTTGCAATTCATTTAACTTATGCAATAATTTGAATTTAACCTTTTAAATTTATGGCAACTCTCAAACACATCAAAAATATTGTAAATTGTCAAACTAAATATTTCTTAAAACACTTCCATTTTACGACCATTTTTAATATTTCATATAACTTGGGTATAACTAATTTAGCTCAACTTTTCAAACAGGTGGCAACCCTTTCCAAAATAATTTCAAAGTATTACCTTCTTAAACCTTTTTTGGCTGACACACAATTCCTTTAATTAAATTATTAATTAGATTTTTTAAACATGTGGCAACCCTACTAGTAGTAGTAGTAGTAGCCTACTATACGTACTTAAGATATAAAGCATTATCCAAACCAATTCGGTTGATACCCATATTGTAACAATTTATTTAACTTTTTTAATAATTTGAGCTTAATTTCTTAACAGGTGGCAACTCTTTGCGAAAAATTGAAACCTTACTGCAACTCTACAGTCCAAGCCCTTTAAATTGACACCTCATTTTTGAAAATCAAACACACAGAAAGAAAATAAAAAAACGAGATAACAAACAAACACTTTGACTATCTTTCCACTCCATACTCGGGGCGAGTCCTTTTTCACCCCATATTTAGGTCGCTCCCCATTTGGCTAGCTGGGATATATGTATGTAGTGTTTGGCTGTATTCCACCTGCCGCGGATGTTATTAGATAATCAGCCGTTCGCCCACTCTCGAAACGACCTTTCGATGCACCCACAGCCGCCAACTCTTTGTGCTCGCTGCAAATGATTAGCGTCGATGCCTGGTGCCTACTCAGCACGCTCGCGTAACTTAAATAATCAGCGACTTCCAGTGAAGTGTGTAATTGCTGTGCGGACACGTACGTTCACTGCAATAAATTGGTGTTTTACGACTATTCTTTTGTTTTGACATTTAGGGTTTTCTATTTAAATTTTTTATTTATTTATTTATTTTTTTTTGAGTTGCATGCATCCGCAAATGTTTAAAGATTATTTTGCCAATTTACGTGTAACTGAAAGTGAAATCCCCGTTGTTATGGGTAGGTAATAAAAATGAAGTTAAATAGCGACACTGCAGCGTGGAGGTTACGTATACGCCCAAGGGGCGAGTTGAAAAATATATTAAATAAGTATGTAATGTGATTACAGGTATTAAATAAAATTTGCTCATAAATTCAGTAAGACTATAAAAATAAATATATTATAGATTTCAGTTAGTATTATAATTAATCAGGTACCAATAATTGCCTGGTACACTTTTGTGTTTGTATGTAAAAACATGGGTACATTTGTATGTATGTAGAACAGATCGCACACAGTCTTCAAAAGAAACACAACTCAAAGAAAAGAAAAATTCTGTCGACTTTTTTGATCAAATAAATTTGCAGGATTTGGGTATTTTCGATGAAGGCAAATATTATTTTTTTCATGATCATATTTTCTATAAAACTACTGTTGTAATTTTTTTGTATTAATTGCCCTGAATCTTTACGATCCGCAAGCAGTTATATTTCCGCATCCTTCGAAGAGGGAAAAAATGGAAATGAAATTGTAGTATTAATAGTGATAGTAATGGTAATGGTAATGGTAATGATTATGGTAGTGGTAATGGTATAATGGTAATGGTACTGGTAATGGTAATCGCAATGGTATTGGTAATAGTAGCAGTAATGGTAATGGTATTGGCAATGTGGATTGGAATGGATGTGTAATACTAATGGTATTGGTAATGGTAGTGATAATGGCGCTGGTAATGTGGTAATGATAATGGTATGAATAATAGTTATGCAGATGGCAGTGGTACTGGTATTGGTAATGGTAATGTAAGTAGTAATAGTAATGGAAATATTATTTGTAATGGTGGCGGTAACGGTATTGAGTACGGTAATGGTGAGCGTAATGGAGTAGGTGGTGGTAATAAATAGTAAAGTTCTTGGTAATGGTTTGGAATGGTAGCGGTAATGGTAATGATAATGGTAATACGGTGTGTGATAATGAATACGGTAATGGTAATGTGAATGTTAATGAGAATGGATAGGTAATGGTAATCCAAGTTGATTACATAAATAATAATATGAATGTGATGGGAACCTAAAAATAAATACCCCGAGCAAAATCACAATTTCCATAATGACCATTCAGGCAGTGGAGCACGTAAAGAAGCTATAAAATCGTAGAAATGCTAAACTACTGCTGGGGCACATAAATAAGCCACGAGTAGAGAACAGCAAAGTAAAAAGCAATAAAATACATACATATCAACAACAAGAAAAAACTATAAATTCTCACATATTCATTATAACAACAACTTAAACGAGGCGGCGATAGAAGCTCCAGCAACAACAAATAAAAAAAAATGAATAGCAAATGTCAGCAAAAGCGAAAAGGGCAGCAGCTGTGCAAAAAAAACTATTATCTAACTCCAAAGCGAAAAGAAGCAACAATCGTGCATGTAAATTTGCCCCTTTGTACGTATGTATGTATGTATGTATGTATGTTTGTATAGAAGTAATCATGTATTGGATTCAAGTAACGCTAACAAGAACGCTGACATATCAACAACAGCAATGAATGTGCAGAAAAACATAGCTTTTAGTACAAAAGGCAACAGCAATAACAATGGTACATATAAGTACACATATGTATGTATGTATCTATCTGTTTACATACATATTTGCATTCGTGTAGTTATTCATGCAATTCATATAAATGTCATAATTTATTTGACCATGAAAACTGCGACGAGCGCTAAATGGGCAGAAAATTGAGAGCCATCTGAAGTGGAATGCTGGCTTGCTTGGTCGTCGTCCATTGGCAGACAAACTAGCTAAATGCGGTTGGAGTGGAAGAGTGACCAAGCGACTGTATGGTTGTGCAAATAGGCATATATGTAGTGGAATATAGAATAGAATGTTTAAAAAAAAATATTTACATATTTAGTTGCACGCTTTGGCCAAGGTCGGCTCTAGGTAGAGAAGTGCACTAACATAAGGCGCCCGTTGGTTATTAAGAGCAATCGGTTTCTAAATAAGGCCCTATCGATGTCGCATAGCTAGTTAGGAAAGTAATTTGGACGGAGGCCGAATACGATTTCAAAAGGACGACTCATTTTTATTTTATTAAATGACGGTATGGCTTAGTAGAAAGAGCATTCGACTTAACATGAATGAGTAGTTAATTAAAGGTTGGACGCCATAGATAATTAGTTTTCAGGCTATCGGACCTATGCCAACTTTGGGCAGAACAGAGAACTGATGTGGATCGCAACGTTGAATCCGAAGTTTAAAAATACGAAACGGTGCCCACGACGACGATTTGTTGACATAAGCTACGATTCACCCTTGATTTCAACAGAAGCAAAGCCTTTGCGGGGAAGCAGAGGGAAAATGTGGCAAGTCGCGCTCGCAATTCCAAACGTAACTATAAAAACTTGGTCCGATTCCCGAAGAGTATCAGGGGAAAAGCTTTAAACGACCCTGAAGAAAATATACAGGGACTTAGAATCAGGTTACAGGTGTTGCTACATCAACAGCAACCCAGCTTCCAGATGCCTGGGTAATTGAATTGAAAATACTTAGTCATAAGTCTTCCAAGTCAGAGTCTTCCGTATAAGATCTTTGAATTACCCATGGCACAGAAGGTCCTGTAAGTGAAGCTCATGTAAGCCATAAATGGAGTTGACAGCGAGGAAAAATTAAGCTGAATATCATTATCAATACTTGTAAATACAAACCTCACTGACTTGACGAGCAAAAGTCTGAAGCATTAGGCTAAGGAAGCAAGCAGCCTTTGCCTTGTGACATTCATTTAAAATTACTCATTACCCCTCTAATATTACACACACAAAAAAAAAAACTTTTTTATTCGATTACCTTGCTACCAATGACAATGGCAGTGATGTAAGGTCTGGCACAATTCTACAAATCTAAACTGAATGTCATTTACACTTGCATACATACATATGCAAATACATATGCACGTTAGGGTGGTCCAAAACTGCATGTGAAAAAGTAAAGTCGGAGTTTCAATGCCGCTACCCTCTAGCACTGTTCTATACCAAAAAAAAAATAAAAATACCTCAATTTTTTTTTTGAAACCCCCATAAAATGCAATGGGGGGACCAATAAAAAATCTGCAGTATTAAAATATAGTTAAATAAACAATTGGGTATTATTATTAGAAGTCTCCTGAAAAGGACCAGAATTTTCGCTGGAAAAATATTGATTTTCTAGAATTTTGTACCATTTCTACCAAAATTTGTTTTTTCCGCACATAGAATACATGAGAAAATTTGAGCGCTTTGAGCATATTTTTTGATTTCGAAATAAAAAAAATAGGGGTTTAGCTTTTTTCCTAGGAGGTGGCGGCATACAAATTTCGACTTTTCCTATTTTTGGACCACTCTAATGTACATATGTACATGTAATGCAAATGCTTACATTACAAGCAAGCGCGTAAGTTAAGTAAACAGCAGGCTTTGAGTAATAAGGAAATTTATTCAAATTCAATAAGTGTACGCATTGCTCTGCAAAGGCTATTAAATTACATTTATGTGCACTCACAAAAAAAAAGCGAACAAGAAAAATCTTAAAGCTCAGTACGAGTACAACTATAAAAATGCGTTGCAAATAAAAATTCAAAGAGTAGAAGAATAAAACTTGGCAGCTAAAATAATTTTCTATAAAAGTTAGCTTTATAAGTAGCTGTCTTATTTAGCGCTAAATGCGCTGAGAATCCAAACGATTGATGAGAAATTCTCATTGAGAATATGTAATTGTGTGTATGTGGATGCGTATGTAAATATTTATTTTTATAGTCGTTTTTATGATATCGCCTATTGCTTTCATAAGCTTATCTGCTTTTGTATAAAAGTATATATAGGCATATAAATAAATAGTATGTAGGTATGTATGCGCTTAGCTTTGTGCGTGCGCTCGCCGCTGACGCTGTAAGAATGCAAAAATTTCTTAATATCTGATATGCCATTGGCTAAACGCAACGTCTATGCAGCCATATACATTGAAAAAAAAAGAGTAAGTTCTCATGCATACATGTGTATGTACTTACAGTAAATACTTAAATATTTTATTATTAACAAAATAAATAAAACTAACTGTGGCGCTGTAATTACATACAATGACCATCACAGCAAAGTTATATGTATATACATACATACATACATACATATTTATTTGGCTATGTATGCCTATTGTACAAGTGAATCGTAAACGCAGGCATTAAAATAAATATTAGCATGAAAAATTATAAGCAAAGTACCTACATACATAAGTGTTAGTGTAGATATGTATGTATGATGCGACGTTACTTGACTTAGTATTGTATGTAGCAAGCTGGGTGGGGTGTTAGAAGAATCGTAGTGCTGATATTGAAAACGATTTGAACTTGTGGAGCATTGAAAATTGAAATGTGAGTACATACGAGAACTATAGAGTATACATATCGATGGTCTTTGGCAATAATGGCACAATTCAAAATTTAAAAAATAAAAACGCCTACTACTATTAGATGGCTCATGTCTCTAGTCCTTGTCTAATCCATGTCTAATCCTTACTAAAGTATATTTTGTATTTTAATAGATTACCCTGATTATCGACTTTCTACATGGAAATTTAATTTATAATCGTACAACTTGAATCTACATATTGCGCACTTTCTTCAAGGTTTGAAAAAATATTTAATTACCGTATACTTAACTTCCATCAAAAAAAAACGGAAATACAGTTTGAAAAAGTCTGCCTACTTTACTCATACGACAGTATTAGCTAATAGTTTAAGATGTTGTGAAAAAAATACTCTGTGGGTGCTGCCATTTGCTAGTTGAAAATATTTCTAAATCAAAGATTTCTCAAATACTTCCGCTTGATATCCATATTGTTATATTTGGCTTATTTTGTCAATTTAATTGTATACACTTTTTCAAACAGGTGGCAACCTTATTCAAAAATAGTTTCGACAAAGCTTTCTGAAGCCACCTTAGTTTGATACCCACATTGTTATATGTATTTGGCGTATTTTATCAATTTCATTGCATACCATTTTTCAAACAGGTGGCATCCTGCCACAAATATATTTTCCGCTGTAAGCCTTCTTAAACCTTTTTTTTTTGACAGCCATACCGCAGTATTTACTTTATCTTATCATTTTAATTTAACTGAAATTTTCAAACAGGTGGCAACTCTCAATTTGTATTTTTCCAATTTTTAAGTTAGATCTCTACCAATATATCAGGGGAAAAATGCATTCAATTCCATGCATCCATTTTTAAGTGATGCGCGTGCAAACACGCAGGCAGACAGACAAAAATTCTAAAAATTGTTTATTTGGCATTATATCTGAAATATGCAGACATCGGCCTGTTTCAATTTTATTACATTAAACTATAACGAGATAAGCCGTTTACCTTTGAAGCAATATTTCCATAGGCGTAGCCAGGTAGGGGCGGGGGTGCTCGAACCCATTTCCATTGATACCCACCTTTCAATAATTCCTCAAACTTAATAAATAACTTTATTGTCACTTTTTTAAAATTTCTAAATTCCAAAAATTCTAAATGTTCAAACTAAAGTTTTTCAACATTCTTTAGCTTGATACCCGTACTTTCATATTTCAAGTAGGTTGCATATTAGGCAATTAAATTCGACTTTTTAACAGGTGACAATACTCTTCAAAAGTAGTTTCAAGCTAAAACCGTCTTAAATAACCCTCGTCTGACATTGTGACACATATTTTTACTAACTGATGAAATAAGTTCAATTTAATTTTCTTAACATGTGGCAACCCTCCAAATATAGTTCAGAAATAAATCCTTGTCAAAGCCAAGTCGATTGATACCAATATTTTAATAATTCATTAAACTTGTTAAATAATGTGAATTTAACTTTTTAAACGGGTGGCAACCCTCTCTAAACACTAAATAATTATCTTAGTGTTAAAACTAACAATTTTTTAACACTATTTTGTTTCGCATATTTTAATATTTCATTGTGTATAAGTTAACTGAAGTCGACCTTTTAAACCGGTGGCAACCCTATTCAAAATATTTACAAACTATTACCTTCTTCGTCTGTGCCCATATGGTTATACATATTTCTATTACCTTATTCCCTTTATTCAAATTGACAGTAAAGTCAACAGACAAAGCTTTTTAAAACCATTTCGATTTATATCCATTTTGTAATAATTGGCTTACCTTGTTAAATAATTTGACCTTAAATTTTAAAAGGTGGCAACTCCTTTCGCAAAAGTATAACCTTATTGCATATGTACAGTCCAAGCCCTTTAGTTTCACCCCTCATTTTGGAAAATCGAACGAACGGTGCGGATCTAATGGCATTGATTATTTAATAACTTGAGTATAATTGTTTAACAGGTGGCAACTCCTTCCGAAAAAGTAAATCCTTATTGAATAGCTACAGCCCAAGCCCTACAGATCTGATGATTTGGACAAAAAATCTCTTCGCTTATTATATATATATAGATAAGATGTATACAATTCAGGGACCGAAAGTTTTAAAAGTCCGGGGCAAAATATTTTCGTAGAAGAAAGTTATCAGTGTTCCTTTGATGCCAGAACCTCCTGGACATGAATCCCCGATTCTTTTTATTTTTCGAACTTTTTAGGAAAAATTCAAATAATTACTCAAAAATCCGGACTTTTATTTTTTTAGTAAAGGAATAACAGTTGAATTTGGCCAAATATTTTTTAAAGGCCGAAATAAATGTCCTTTCCTAATAATAAACAAACCACTTAGCCGAATTAAACAAATTTGGTATCAACTGATAGAGGACTGAAATAGTCTTCAAATAGAAATATCTAAATGAAGGTTACCACCATTTTTTTTTCTTATAATGTAATACAAAATAAAATTCATATGCTGGGTTCAGGTTTGTTCTATGGCAATTAAATAACATTTTGAATTGTATAATTTTTCGAGAGGTGACATTCCTCATTTAAATATTTTAGTTTGAAAGCTATTTTATTTTATATTTTAGCCCTCTTTCATTTGATACCAAATTTGTTTAAATGAGTAAGTGGACTTTTATTTCGGCCTTGCAAAATATTTGGCCAAAGTTAACTGCTATTACTAGACCAAAAAAAAAAAAAATTCAGTTTGACCAATTATATTATTTCAATTAAAATAAAAGTCCCAAAACTAACTATTTTCCGGGTCGCTGATGTAATTGCCAGAACTGAAGTACTTTAACTTTTGCAGTTAGTTCCTTGCTTACAATTTTTTTTTATGGCGTTTCAACAAAAAGTCTACAAAACAAGTGAATGAGCAAAAGCGCTAAAAATAAAAAGATGAACAATGAAAAGCAGAATAACATAAAATCCCCGACTGCCTGGAACGTGCTACTGTTTCGAAAGCCATGCGAGGGTTAACGAAGTTTTTGAATGCCAAATTAGAAATTAAAAATTGCGTATGCAAAACACGAACTTTTAATTAAAGTGACAAGAAAACGATAAAGAATTAATGATAAAGAAAAAAAAATAAAAATTACATACTCTTAAACAATATTTTCGCATACGAAATTCGTAGAAAAAAAGAAAGAAAAAAAACAAATGAAAATTTAATATCAAAACAATCAACCAAAGGGAACAAAGAAGAAAATGTAATACTTTCTTTTTCATGCCACAAATTGTAGAAGAAATTCGGCTAAACATTGGTTTAGTAATGTGTGGAGTACCAAATATTTATTTTGCTGTTTCTGTCACTATCGAAAACACTCGATGTCATACAACAATGCCAACAACAATTACTCGACTGTAATACAATTTAATTTGTTGGCAGATGCCCGTTTTCGGCAATAACAGCTGCTTAGTAGCCAATATAAACTCAATCACAATGTAAAAACAACAACAACATCAACAACCTACTGGCAAGCCAGACCTCGAATTACATTTCGTAAGCATAAAATTATTTTCTATTTCCTACTATTAACGCGCGCGCTTATTGTTGAGGTGGCTAAGCTCAGCGAGCGATCGATCATTCAGCATTTAAAACGCCTATTTTGCACAAAATCGGCGAAGAGCGGAATTGACAGCTGGAGCGATGAAACATAGAATCAGCAAAACTATACGGCACACATTATACATAATTGGCTCGGACTTTCGATTTAAAATTCAATTTCATTCTCAATGACCAAAGCACATTAACGCTAAATAGTATGCCAACATTAACCATCAGCAACAACAAAACAAAACAAAAAAAAAACAGCAACACCTGTAGCTATGCTAGTACAGCAAAAAGCGAGCAACAACAAAAACCTTTTTTTTATATGAGTAGATGAGCAACAAATAAGTAAAAACAAAACTCGCGAGCTTTAAACGAAAACGAATTCGATCTCATGAAAACTAATCACAACAAATCGCAGTGACTGCGCCGCGTCATTTTCATAGAATGTCAACCTAATCGACGTGTTTTATGATTTTTTCTTATTTTATTTTGTTTATTTATTTTTTACTTCTGCAATACAGCAATACAGCTATTCAAAACCACTTTCGGCGCCGCGCACAGTGGTATCTCAGCGGAAAAAAAATAAAATTTTTTGAATATTAAATTTTTAAGCGACTACACAAAAAGGAAAGGCCACCAGTTCGTGTGTACCGCATAACTTTAGACCATGTTAACCGATTTCTATAATTCTTTTTTTTTCAAGAAAGATGTTACCTCACAGGTGGTCCCACACTAATTTAAATCCGATTATTGGATCATGAAGAAATTAACGATAATCTTAAATTTGTATATGAGAATTGAAGTCGGTTTAGTTTTTTGCTTAAAAATTATTTGTTTTATTTGAATGTTTGTACGAAATTGGCAGTTTTATACAAAATAAAAGCAACAACAGTCTGAAGAATTTTATTTAACTAAAATTGTTGGAGATTTTTGTTCACTTAAGCTATGTGTTTTTTATTCTAAATTTTGTTATTATTATTGTTGTTGTAGATTTATATGAAAATGTAGCTTCCTAGACAAAATAAAAAAAAATCAGGGCAATTGACCAAATACTTTAATAAATATAAGCAGACAAAAATGAAACTGTTTCCTTCGCCTTCCTTCGCCTTCTTACTATACAAAAAATTTAAGACCTAAATATTTTCTATCGATTCCAAAAAAATGTAAGTGCGTTATATATCTATTTTGTCTCATAACCAAATACTACATACAAATATAAATACTACATAAAAATATAAATAAAAATATCGATAACAAAATCGATAAAAATATCCATAACAAAATCGATAAATAATCGATAGCAAAATCGATAACAAATCGCTTAGAAAATCGATAAAAATGTCAATAAAAACGTCTGTAACAAAATCGTTAAAAATATCGATAAATAATCGATACAAAACTGATAACAATACAAAATCGATAACACAATCGATAAGGGTTTCGAATATTATATCAATAGGTTCTGAAGATATCGATACCAAAATCGATAACAATACAAAAAAATCGATAACAAAATCGATAACAATATCGATTATTGTATCGATAAGTCCCGAGAACCCAGAAAATCTCTAAAATCCGAAAATAGTTCACAGGTTGAGAATTTCCTTTATTTTAATCTTTCATCCTCTATCTTCATATTACATAAGTATTCCCCCTATTTGAAGTTTCACTTCAAAAATATTCGCGCATGTTTGCGACTTTTAACGTAACCTCATACAGAATTGATGGCGTTTATGATATTTTTAAGGCTTTTTTTTTATTAAGTTGCACGGGATTAAAAATGTTCAAATAATCCGATTCCTGCCATTTTGGGTTTTCAGTTACATATATAATATTATAACTAACATATGGGCAAAATTTCGGAGTGATATGTTCATCGGGCCGCTTTTTACTGCCTTAAGTTTGTATGGATGGTAAGCTTTGAAATAAACCGATTACGCTAAATTTTTGATGATTCACACATAACGTCATTTAAAATATATGGAAACATTTTCGGACTGCTATATTCATCGATGCACTTTTTATGGCATTTTTAAGACACTTTTGAAGATAGGTTTGTATAGGAAGTCTGCTTTAAAGCAATTCGATCACGCCAATTTTCATTAAATGTCACAAACGAAAAATTGAAGTTCTACGCCGATGCCTTATATTTTTCTAAAAAATTTATGAGCCTGTACTACTGTGCCGCACATAGGCGTAGTTCGGCATTTACGCGCTGTTGGCTGATTGTGACGGTTTTTGGTTAGTAGGTTGGTCGGTCGAATTTTAAGCCTAAAATTTACATAGGTACATACACATAACCACACATACATACATACATACATACATGCCTACATACTCATATATGTTTGTTTTAGTAATCAGTATGCAAAATAGTGGTGATTTTTATTTATTTATTTTTAATTTTTTTTCCGAGTAAATGTTATTTGTTTAGTAGCTTCCGGCACTTGTTCAACGCTGAATAAAAAGAAGATGGGCCTGTTTGTGAATGTATGAGTGGGATTTTCTATTAGAAGTTTTATTAGATTTGTTTTTGTGTAGATCGGAATGCCGCTTACTAAAGGGAAATATTGCGACAAATGTACTTAACTATAACTTACACGTGTGTATGTATATTTATACTATAGAGATAGACCCTTCCGATTCTTAGCTCAAATAGAATAACTGTTGGTAGTTACGCAAAAAAATATGTTGTCCGGCGAATTAACTTTGTTGGTACTTCTACATTTTTGATTGCTCAGCTGGAATCTGAAGTCAGATTTCCTTATTTAACGCTTTTTTGCCTCAGTCAGGCAAGGAAAATCAAACCATTTAAGACGCATGAATCCCAACTCGACAAAGAAGTTGCGGGTGGAGTTAACTCGTAACAGCTAGGCATTTCTTTCAGCTTCTGCTCTCCCAACTACTGCAGTATTTTTTCAAGCGGAACTGATGGCTAATTAAAAAGTTGTTGTCGATGATGGACAAGACATTTCGAATCCACATCAGTTACTATTAAGGGAGCTTCCTAGGTCCAGCAAAAAATGGCCTAGAATGCATAAATTAATTTCAAAAAAAGGATGCGGCTAGTCTAACCAAATACAGTAAAGAGATTCGGATGGCGAAGAGGGAAAGTATCAGAACCTTCTGTGAAGTCATCTCGAATACCCTGACCGCCACGAGGTTATATAAGGCTTTAGTCAGAGGGACTAAGAAATCGGAGCTTGCGCTTAAGCTCACTGATATACACCAACAGTAGGCAGGAGAGGCAATCGCCCTGCTTACAGCATATTTTCCGGGGCCCCAAACCTGTAAACGGGGCTGGAGGTCCGGCGAACTAGGCCGCGACCATCTGACTGTAAACGTGCGAGGAGCATATTCACTCAGGATTCAGTCAGATGGGCGCTGGGCTCGTTTGAGCGCTACAAGGCGCCAGGGATAGATGGCATCCGGCCGATCTTGTTACAGCAGGTAGTGAGAGTTTAATACTGCACATGGTAGACATAATGAGAAGTAGTCTTGCGGAATGGTACGTCCACGCTAGCGAAGTCGTTAACAGAAATGTGTAATGTGGTATCACAATGGGTGGGTCTGCCACCATAGCCTCACCTAACCAAATGGAGAAGATAGACCACCATTTTAGAACTACCATTCTGAGGGCAACACCCCTACATATCTGTCAGCAGGCATACAGGGCTGGAAGGTCCACGGACACAGCCTTATCAAGTGGCAACCATACTCTGCGTTTTTCTCGATATAGAATGAGCGTTTGAGAGCGCAGGACACTAGAGAAGTGAAACACTCAGCCAGTGATCTGCAATTGGTTGGATGCGCTGTTGCGTACTAGATTTGTGGAGCCCGAGGTAGAGGACAGCGTGGCAATCCTCAGGGAAGTTTTTGAACCCCTCTTCTCTGGGGCTTAGTGGTGGATCAACTCTTTCAACCTCCCTCCGACAATGGTATCCGCTGCCAAGGCTATGCACACTCTGTAATATTATTCAAAGAGGTTTAAGATTAACAAAATGATGGTGTGTTAAGTTAGCTACGTAACCTTGGAGGGGGCCGTAGTCAACGTCGCCCGCGAAGTAAAGTATCTGGATTAATCCTAAACACCAAACTTCTATTGAAGGAAAGCGAATGCCGATAAAGCTTTAATTATGTGCCTGCGTCTGGCGCGAAAATCCTGGGGATGTAGCCCCAAGATCCTAAGTTGGCTTTACATAACTACTCTAGCCACAAACGCTCACCAAGCTACAACGATTGGCATGTGTATGCATGGTTGGAGCGATGCACACATATCTGTCGACGGCGCTGGAAATAGTTCACGACCTTGAGCCTCTTCATATAACAATAGAGCAGGTACCTAGTCAATAGAACTCTGCTTACCATTGCCCCGATTTTATAATGGATTATTTAGAAAGTAGCACAAGAAATCGCTTGGTTTTATCCGTCCAAACGAAAGAGTTTTAAAGTAAAACCCCATATCTGAACAATTCAGTTGTATGGAGGCTATAGGTGATAGTGATCCGATCCATGATATTTTCACTAACTAAAGGTCTATAACCGTCTTATTTATTGTTAAGAGATGGTTGTAAGTATTAACTTGGAGTAAAATGAAATGTCCTCAGTTACTGAAATATCGTAGTTTTTGAATATCCGAAAATTACCGTTATACGGGAAACCGGCGCAATTTTAGTCCGATTTGAATAATTTTCAACGAAATGCTTTTACGTACAAATGTTATTAAATGCACCGAGTTTGGTAGAAATTGATAAATCGGTTACCGAGATACTCATTTATGGTCATAAGTGGGCGGCGCCATGCCCAAAATTCAAAAATGTGTAATAATCTCATTTTCTGCTCAGTGGTATTTGCAATAATCGATTTTAAGCTCCAGTAGTTACTGATTTATCGCAGTTTTCGTGCTTCTGTAAATTACCTTTATATGGGAGGAGGGCGTGGCTATTGCCCGATTTCAAAGATTTTCAACAAATTTCTTCCTCACGTACTGATTTTAAACAATTTGAATACAATATTTACTGAAATTCCATAGTTTTGGCATTTTTCCGCAAATACCGTTATATGAGAAGGGGCCTCTTTATTTGAGGCTTTTCCTAGTCAGCCAGCGTAATCAAACCAAAAATTTTTAATTTTGTTTCATAAACTTTTTTGCAGACATGACCTTCAATGCTGCTTATTTACTTCGAAACTAAATAAAAGGCTCTTACTTATGTAGTTGGTTTCTGAAATAAAATGTGTTACAGCCTCAAATTAGTGTGACTTATGCGATAATTATGTACCCGCTACTGCTTATGAAGAGCAAAGCCAAAGGACTGGGTACTACATAAAGTACTTAACACAACGCAACTTGCTTGAAGCTAAATAAATTTGCTTGTAGTTACAATTTTAGATAACATAATTGTTGTCAATTTAAATGCAAAGAGCGTACGAATATTCGACGATGAGTAAAATTGGTCAGAAGCGTAGAAACATGCTAA
>NW_016167440.1:0-21481 GCF_001687245.7 Rhagoletis zephyria
AAATAGTATATAGCTGCGTCTACACATATACATATACACATTTGTATAAGACACAAATTTGAATGCACAGTGGTGTAAAATCTTTGACTGGCTCGTAGCGCAATGAAATAGGGCTGTCATAAGCCCGAACCTATCGACCAGGACACTTATCACCCAAATCAAAATCGAAGATACAAGTGAATATGGTGCCAATATGTGTATGTATTCCTTATAAGTACAGTTGCTTTGGTTCTGGCGTTAAATAAGCGATGTAGTTTTGTGGCACAATCCGTAGTAGGGTTAGATAAATTACATATTCGAAGCCTCGATGTTCGAGTTTTAATCAGGGATCTAAACAGAAACAAAAGTTTTGAGAGCATTTTGAGCGAGAACACAATGAGAACTAAAGGTGCCGGAATGATTCCGTGAAGAACAAAATAAGAACAAAACTTTCAATAACGTTCTCAAGAAGAAAAAAATTAGAACGAAAGCATCAAGAACGTTTTCAATAAGGATCAAATAAGAACAAAATTCAGGGGGACGTTCTGGTAGAGAACAAAACGAGAACAAAAAACCCCTATTGCGAGTGTCGATTAGTCGTAGATAAACGGCTATCAGTCGATTAGCAATTATCCATGGTATTTTGGAACAACCACCAAAAACAGAAAGTCTTAAAAACTTTACATTGAGTGTGTGTATGCGTGCTAGGTTGAAAAATAGTTTCATTGAGAACGATGATTGTTAATTGTAAGACAGAGGAAAGCTGGATCATTTCAACTTCCACATCGTTTATCATTAGGGTGAATTGCCCATTTATGGAACAATTTTTAATTTTCTGTGCAAAAAAAAAAACAAAAAGAAATAAAAAAAAGTATTTGTCAATGTTATTGCGGCTTATTAACAATTTATTTTTAATATTTTATTTTTAATATATTAATATTAAAAATGAAAAAAAGAGGTTTGTGTCTTAAGCCTTTTGTTTACTTAATGTTCATCCTTTCAGTCCTTTTTTTTATTCATGAATTAAAAATCTAATAAGAAAATGAAACAAACGGAGCTTCGATAAATGTTTAAGTATTAATATACAAATAAATTCATAAAAAATAAATAAGCTTTTAGATGCTTTACAATCTAAAACCTTTATCTCAAGCTTGGTTTTCATTATGTCAAAATTACTGACATCAAAAACTGCCTCAACTAACAGTACGTGTGGTAACCCCTTAATGAATATATTAGGAAAGATGTAGTGATAAATTTTAGATTTTATAGTTTTAGCAATACATTTTAACAATAAGTTTACTTACGTGTACTATCACATATCGCTCCCAAAGAATGTAAAATTAGAACAAAAATATTTATTAAGTCTAAGTCAGTTTTTTTTTCGAAATAAAGCTAAAAATAATGAATGTGGTAAGTTTAATCTTAAAATTTAAATAGTGCAGATTCTAAAGAATAATAACTATGTATTTGAGCACTTAGTTAAGGCAAATTGTGATTGTTTTCTAATTAAGGTTCCCAAGCAAAGTTAAATGGGAAATAGTCGTTCTTCGTTAAAGGTCATTTAGAGGTCGCGACCTGTCGATTTTGGCCAGTAAATACGATTTTGTAGATTTGTGAGTTTTGGAATGACTATTTTTGATTCGATTTCAAAGATTGATTATGATCTGAGAAGGGGATATATAGGTCTTTAAAATGGTTACTTGGGTTGTTGGTAATTTTTATCGGGTAAAATTTAAAAAAACCGATATTTCTCTTGATTTTTTAAATGTTGATCGTCTATAATTTCCACAATTTCAAAATATGTAGTACTATCTAAAATGAAATATACTTTTAAATAAACTGATAGCTCATTTAATGCAATTGCATAAAAAATTGTCGAACTTAGGCGACTTTTCTTAAATACGCCCCTGAATTTATATTGTTTATGTGCCAGACTTTCAGATTTTTTGAACAGTGTGGCTAAGGAATTCATCAATATTTTTTGAAAATTGATATATACAATCGCTCTTTAGTAAAGAAGTAGTTTTTCAAGAAATTTAAGGAAATTGGGGGTGGCACCGCCCACTTATATGATAATGCGTATCTCAAAAACTACCTGACCAATCTCGACCAAATTTGGTGTACACATTGGACTTAGCCTCCTTAAGTATCGTCTTGAATATTTTTGAAATCGGACAAAACCTACTCCCCCTAAAATATAGCTAGCTTTGAGTTTTTTGAAATTACCGTTACGTTGGTGGAGCCCGTGGTTTATGCCCGATTTTAAAAATGTTCAATATGGTGCTTAAAAAGCCTAAACGCAGTATGTGTACTGGTTGAGATCTGTCAAGTAGTTTTTGAGATGGTCAAAATTAAAAAAAAAATTAAGAGAAATATGGGTTTTTTCATTTTACCCGATAAAACATCCCATCAAGCCAAGTCCGATAATAAATTTTTATATAACATTTTAAAGGCCTATATATCCTCTTCTCAGAGGATATTTTATCTTTGAAATCTATTTAATCAAAAATAGTTATTCAAAAATTCATAAGTCTACAAAATCGTATTTTCTGACCTAAATCGACAGGTCGCGACATCTAAATGATTTTAAAAAATCGATAAAAAATAGGCAATAATATTTCCATAAAAACGAAAAACGGATCTTGAACTTTCCAAAAAAAAGCTTTTCTATGGGCACTCTAATGTACATATATATGTGTATGTACTTCGGTAGAACTTACGTATACGTTTTTTCTTACACCCATGTGTACCTATAAATACTTTTTGTATGCATTTGACATGTACTACTTACTGACATATGGGACATTACAAGTGTCAGAAAATGAGGTTTACCCAAAAACTATTTGTTAAATTGTGCCATTGACAGTTGGCTGAGCATTTAGTGTGTGGTTTTGTGTAAAAGTGCACAACTGTGCAGTCATAATGTCACATTGCTTTACTTAAACATACCTATGTACATACATATGTACACACGAAGGTATTTGAGCATACCGATACAAATATGTTTTAAGTAGTTGTATTTGCTTAAGTTCTTGTGCCTTTATATCCATTTCGTATGAACACAAAAGTGACTAAGATTAACCATTTCTATGAAAGTCGTGATTGTGGCTATTGTATGTAATTTGCTCTCATGAATGGCACTTGGCATATATGTATGTATATGGTACCTCTAACAAGTTGTCAAAATCCAACACTAATTGGACGTAAGAATTTCGATGTGGTGTATAAAATGAAAAGTAGCTGAAATGTTTGTTCTCAAGATTTGGCAAATTTTTGATTGAGGTAAAGGGACATTTATGTAAATGTGCATAAAAGCATACACACACACACAAACATACATATGTATGTGCGAAGTGCGAATAAAATAGACACCTGCTCACTTAAATCATCTTATACAGAATGAGCAATTAATATATTTTGAAAGGCTATTCAGCTTTTATTCTCCATTGTTAGCACGTCTCGTCATTCCTACTGAGTTTCATAGTATTTATTTATATCACACACTACCCTGTAGGGAACTCAACTAACTATACATGCACTACAAGTTCATTATTTTCAATTAGGCTTGACTAAACCTCGACGTTTTTTGCTTTGCTTTTAAAAGATTACATTTCCGTGGTGTTGTCGCGAAAAAAGTTGGCTAGTTATTTATTGGTTTTTATTATGCTCATTTATATAATGTAAAAACATAAAAGATAAACCTTCATAGTACTTATTACAAGGTCCAATCGACAGCAGTGTTTCATAGACTAAAACCCAATCCAACACAAATAATTGTGCCATGGTCTTAGAAGACTCGGACCAGGAAAGCTCTTTAAGACGATAGAAGAAGAGGCTCTTCTATGCTCTCCGGCCAAATCCGAGGATGCCTTTCCTGAACGGAGGAAGTGACCAAGGACGAGGCCAAGCAAGGAGGGGTTGAAGGCTAAGGCGGGATATATGGCTGCTTAACGACAAGACCAACCGGACTGGGAGAAGCGGCAGAGGTTGGCTTGGACTACGGAGGAGGTAGAAACGGCCGACCGTACTACGCTGGAAAGCCACAATTCTTAGATAAGGGTCCGAAGTTCGCAAACTAGATTGAAGAGCAGATTTGGTGGCGCAGGCGAGCAAAAGACAGCAGTCTGTGGAAGAAGAGGCAGAAAAGCCTCTAAAGAAGGAGAAAGCAGGGCGAGGCTACGAGGCCAAACGTCGTACAGCTTCCCTCTATATCCAAAGCAACGGCGACGGCCAATGTGATGCTAAGCGACATCTGGCATCGTCCTGCTAAATATAAGCCTTATTCGCGAATATGCTCGCATCCGTCGCGAGGCAAAACCGGAGCATGCGCTATGCCTACTGCAAAGGTAAATCCCCGACGTACCGACGGCAGAATGGAAGATGTTGAGCGTAGCCAAGTCATTTTCTAATGAGGGTGGCCAGCACTACATCCTACAGAAACCTTTTCTCGACTTGCAAAAATTACGGTCTACAAATCTCTCGTCCTGCGCGTCCTTTGTATGGCGCAAAACGTAGACAATGTCGACCATAGCAGCGAAGGCTTACGAGAGAACTATACTTCGCAAGATCTTTGGCTCCGTACACGCGAAAGGCAGGCGGATGTTGACGGACTGCTGAAAATATCTTTCGTGTAGGCGCCCATGGATGGACAAAGAAAGCAGGGGCCTCTGCAGCCTAATGGGTGGACAGCGAAAGCAAGGTGCCCTCAAGCAAAGAAGAACTCGGTATGAAAAACTGCCGCAACTTGGCAAAGAAGAGTGTCGAAATTTTTTTTGAACTCGACCCAGACCGACAAAGGGTTGGAGTGTCAAATAAGAAGTGGAAAAAGTAGTGTGCAGTAGTATATTCTGTTATCAGTATTGAAATATCTACAGCTCAACCTTTGTTCTATTCGGCTCTCATAACATTTCGCAAAGTGACATGCACAATACCCTTCGGTCGGTGTGACTACCATCAAGCCCTAGTTTTGTACATTTTCTGCATTTATTGCAAATATCACTATGCAAAATTTTATATTTTTTCTGCAGCTAATGAATATTAGTATTCAATTAAAAATCAAACTCCGTATGGCCCTCAACAAATATGCAATTGATTACGTTATTCCAATATTCAATTTACATTGATGTGCTATCTTGGCTGTTAGTGTTTTACCGAGCTGCATTTTAATCAGCAATGACATGGTAGGTAAAGTATGTATGCATAGCAACATCGACCAAAACAAGGCCAAAAGCAACAATAAGCATAGCATGGCATTTAATTTTATGCAAACAATGCTTAGCACAACAAGAAAAACCACAACAACAATGAGTAACCAAAATGCATAAAGTGAACGCAACGTCAAAACATCAACGCTACCAACATCCACTGAGCGATTTACTGATATGGCAACGCTAACAACCAACACACCAGTCGAATAGAAGGCGAAATGAGAGGCGGTAAAAGTTGGGAAGAAGTGGAGGTGTGGAAAAGTTTGTGGGAAATTGGTGTTGTGCGGAGCAAGTGTGCTTGTATGTTTGTAATATACATATGTATTCCTAGATGTATTTATGCACACAAATATGTTTCTACATGAATATGTAGAAGCAACCAAGCACCAGCAACGCTAACGACCAGCACAAAAAAAAAAAAACAAAAAGTGTCCTGAAAGTCGCAGCAATGTGAGAGCATAGTTTAAAGAAGCAAAAAAAAACCAACGTACCGAGTAATTGCCGATGGCGATGCAATCGTGAAGGGGCAGAGGAGTATCAACGATTTGCCGCTGCATAGTTGGCACGCAAGTGTCCTATTAGCAGCGCCACTCTTTCGCCGCCAACCGACAGGGCAGCAAACAGCCGGCAACGTCGCGGCACGGAACAACGTGCGGTATCAGTGATGGCAGCAATAACCGGTGAGCTGCTGCACGCTGCTCGCAACGATATCTAACTACCAGCTATAAAGTTGGCGAACAATAGCAAGCAACACTGTTGACAGAGACGATAGAGTTCACAATGGCGAAGTTGAGAAGACTTTGCTCACACAAACCCGCACACCGAAGTAAAGTTAGAGGCAGAGCCAAAGGACTTTATCTAACCGTTTCGGTGTAGGTGTAGGTATGTTGACGCGGACAACGACGACCGCCAACCCCATTGATAGCAAAAGTGTTTGCACTTTACACCATGACATGACTCTTTAACCGGCCGCACTTACCTGTATACAAATGTATATCTATGTAAAATTACAAGGACGGACCAACGAGCACAATAATAGTAGGTATGTATATACTTGGTTAGAACAACAAACAACATGCTAACATGTCATCATGGCACGCCTGCTACGAGTAGGTCCTATGGCCAACCGCCTTGCCACATACCACAACATTTTAGCGAGTGAACCCTTTAAGCGCGCTGCCATAACATCGGTTCGAGTGGAAAATGCAGGCCATAAGCCATGCCATGCGACGGAGGTGAAGAGCCAAGCTTACAGCCAAGTTCGAATAAGCGATGATGGTATCGCGATGCGCGGCGGATGCTGTTTGCGAAAGTTGCACAACGAAAGATATGGTAAGGCGGCGGCGATCTGAGCAGCTTTAAGGCGCTTAACAACAAGAGGAGCCACAAATATAGGAAGCAGCGAATTGTGGAAAGCGGCGAAGCTGGAAGAGCGCTTACATACTTAGTTGCATAGTCGCCATTAGAGTTTGTTGATAATTTATGCAAAACTTTTTTATTTTTTTTTTTTGTTCAACGCGTTCGCTGTTTACGTTCATTTTTCACATTGCCTGGTTGTTTGTTGCAGCTTGCAAACATACATACATACATACACACATATGTAAGTAAGTACATAGTTGTTTCGAGAAAATAAATTAAGTTGAAGTAATAGCAGCTAAGGAAATACTGGCACATACATACATACATACAACCTCGACAGCTAAGAGGCTAGCAACTCATAAAGTCCGCAGAGCCTTTGCACTGATGCGCGCCACCGGCCCACAGCGCCGCCTTTGTCGAGCGTCGGCACTCCAAAATGATGTGTATGAATAAATTAGTGTGGACTTTATGAATTTATTAGTTAGTGCATACACCACTCAGACAAGGCTCCGAAGCGCCAATGCAACAGCGCATAGTGCAACAACAAGCAACAGGCGACTCGCCTAACAGCCCAGCAGGCAAGTAGCTCGCAAGACGACAAACAGAGCCTAGGTGAAGCTGGCTACGAGGCGCTTAGAGCAAAGATAAGGCAAAACAGCCGTTAAAGCTTCCGCATCTGCAGCAGCAACAACAGTAGCGAATTGATTAAATTGGAGCGCATCAACAGCGCTGTTGCTGGGGCTTGCTTGTAGATAAGTACCTACATACATATGTATGTGCATGGGCATATTTAGCACACACGGGCAAAGTAAAATAGCTAAAGGCTAATGATGGTTTGTGTATCTTAAGGAGTCAAATGGCGAAGCTTAAGTGATTTGATGTTTATACAAACTTTAAAATCAATTAAAACGATGCATAATATTGAAAAGATTTGCATATTTACAGCACATAGATAATCTTCACGCTAGAAACGTCCCAACCCTTTTTAGATTTTGCATTAAATTTATTGTGGTGCAAGCACGCAATCCTAGTGATAAGAAACTTGATTCCTCGATATGGTCTATCTAAAGCAGAACATTTTTATAATAGAGGCAGGTCGGTAGTCTGTGATCAGTAGGATACCTGCTCGATATAGAGGCATCAACTCGGTGTTGAAGCCAACTGGCTGCAATCAGGCACAGCGAAACTGGATGCCTAAAAAGATCAGCGTCTGGACAATCTAAAATTATTAAAAGTTTCGATTTGGTCTATGATTGCGCGAAGCGATTTGTCGCCAAAATGGCTCCAAGCAACTGATTGCGTGTCGCGAGGTGGCTGGAAAGAGGCGATCGGTGAACTTTTCACCGACGGTTCGAAGTCTTCGACTCGAAGATGATGTAATGATTGGCGGATGGGTGTCTTGGGATAAGTTCTACATCAACATCATATTTAATCTTTCACAATTGTTTAGGCGCGTCTGCTAACACCAGGCGCCTAAATACATGCTATGTACTGCAGCATGTGCAAAAATTTCCTTTAAGCAATTTATGAAATTTTTGCACATGCACTTCTCAACTGCCATGTAATTGAACTTCCTTAAGTTTTAATTAGATGACACTTCAAAGTATGCTCGGCCTAGTCTGATGCATCCTCCGGACGCTGCCTCCGGAGCATTTTGCGGACTCTGCATGGCTTACAACCGTGCANCTATTCAACAATCCTGTAGCGTTTTTAGACAGAAGGGGCTGATAATAAAGGAAGTTTGAGAAGTCAAAAGGAAGGTAAGTCTGGTATCTTTCCCTATAGCGTCGGAATATTTTCGAATTTGGCATACGGCAAACTCCATGGCTGACAAGTTAGATATCACGAGCAGGAAGCGTGTCGAAGCGCCGCTGTCCTTCTGACACAAGAAAAGTCGGGCACGGTCTTTAAAGCTACTTATGCTTGCAAAGGTACAGCTCTCACATATGGTGAGGGTTCCGACAGGTCACTGACCGACGGTAACTATAGCCTAAGGTAGCCTTAGGTCGTCACCTAGTAAGAAAAGCGAAGAAAATTTTATTCTATAAGGCCAAGACGGTAGGCGAGTAACACAAAACCCTTGATGGAAAACTCTCACTCTGAAAAGCAACCAGAATCCAGCACAAAGCGCAACAACATGGAGGGGAATACAACTGAAATAATTAGGTATTAGTTAGAGTTTAAAAAAGTTTTCATAGCATGCAGCATGCAAGTAATAAATAACTGTTACCCTATGCTGCTTAGCTATTGTACGACTAAACACGGCGAGCACTTGCGTTTAACCCAATTTGCGCCAAATGCGCGCAGAGCAAAACTTTTGCTGGCAGCAGCCAACAAAAATTAAGACGGCGATGGAGACGATGTTGACGACAGCTGCTTGAAATATTTTGCTCCGCATTGCATGGCATGTTAAAGTTACAAAATCAATTTGTTGCATGTCAAAATGAGGCAACACAACAATGTCAACAACAGTAGCGGCAAAGGCAGCGGCAGCGGCAGCGGTAGCTGTATAGCTGCAGGCGACTTTTCGGTCTAATGCGCGCCACTCCATTGGCCTTATTAAGGTATTTATGATGAAAATATGGAAATGGGCCTGAAGCTCCACCTCCTGGAAGGCGGTTACTTACACAGCGCATGGTAAATAGGAAAATTGCATGGTTGGTAGCAAGGCAGGTTGTCGCACCTGCGAGTCATGACGCCAGCATGCTACTTTTATACATACCCGTAGTAGGTTTATACATAGTCACACAACAGCTTGACTGCGGCCGCATCTTTTCACACGATACGCTGTAATTTTGGTGTAACTTCCTACTTCTGCATTGTTTGCAGTTCGAAAAAAAAAATGGAGTTAGTACTGGCACGCCCCTTCCAACCGCCCAATGGCTTTTTGTAACGCAGCGCGCGCTTTGTTATAACTTTTCCATTTCTCTCGCAACACAAATTCGAGTCAACACTTGTGTTGCTCGTCAACTCTAGGCAAATGTGTTGCATGCAACCGCCCGTAGTTAGTGTATATCCAGTTATGTATATGTATGTTTTTGTTGCAAAAAACAATTAAAATATTTACAACAACGTTGTACCGTTGCTTGTATGCGGTTTATTTTATGAGCGTCAATTTTCGGTGGTTACCTCGGAAGGTGTTGTGCTATGCTGGCGTAAATCATGTAGCGTTCGTTTGCATGCAGGCAGTCCCGGCGGATGTGGTTTGTTTTTTTTTTTTGCATTAATAATTGAATATTTTAATTGTATACAATTAAATTTGACCCAGTGCGCCGATGAATTCCACTCTGGTATTGAGGTAGCCAGTGTGGGTGAAATTTCAGGCAACTTCTTTTGTTTTATTGCCTGCGAGCTTTTACTACTGAAAATTAGTGGTAAAAAACCACACATAGTTTTTTTTTTAATCGACCGAAGCGGCACTAACCTAGAAAAAAAACCAAATAGTGATATTGATTTTTAACAATATTTTCACTTCATATGTAGACGAGTAGTGTGTAATTCTGGACTGACGTTTTGAGATCATCTTTTCCACTGGTATCTCTCAGCTCGGTCCTTTAGAGGACATAATTTTTCTGCACTTCTTCGTCGTATAAGTTGTTTTTACAGTATCGATTTTGAAACCAAGAGCATTATTCGAAACACATTTCTGATTAGATGACGAAAGTACTAGTGGTCCTCAATTGGATTGCTTTTTCGCTACGAAGACGTAAACGAGCACGAGCACGAGGCCAAATACGAATTGGAGGCAAATTCATATACGAACACGAACAGGAAGACGATGAGAAATGCAAAGACGAAGACGGATAAGAAGAAGACGAACGCGAACACGAATATGAAGACGAAGACGATTACGAAAACGAACAGGAGGTCAATAACGGCAAGGAATAAGTTTACGAAAGTGAAGACGTATGTATGTAGATTAATACGAATACGAAGACAAAGTCGGATATGAAAACGAAGGCAAAGGCAAAGACTAAGGATAAGATAAATATTGAATGAAAATGAATGAAATGAATCCAAGGAATTTTTACTAATTGTAACCGACTTCATAAAAGGAAGAGGTTATCAAATCGTCGTAATATATTTTCTTTTATGTACATATGTTGTCGTATAATTTTGGGGGGGGCACGTGAACCGCTTTCGATAATTCTTGTTTTTTTTGTATTGGAAATGCGGCACGTCAAGGGAGGTCCCATAATGATATTTGCGTATAAATATGTAAAATAACTGAGAAGGATCTTTCCGAGCCGTTCGGAACCAGACAAGAAAATTGTGCGTCTTTCATAGGCTCTTTAATGTTCAATCGCCCCACGGTTTGTTCTTTAAGTCGATTTTTATATATTAGTTCTACTGGAGTACTTTCACATACATATCGTTCAAAGTCGATTTCAGTGATTTCAATGAACATATTCATTGTAAGCAAATACATACTTACATGTACGTTCACAATAAACGCGCACACTTATCATCCATTATTCTATTTTAATTTTTTTTTTATGAAACACATTTGCCAGCTCGTCTTATCTGTGGGGGTTCTCATTAAAAATTCACATCCATTATGTCTACGTCCTTTTCCCTTTTACACGCGCGTACAACCATTGTTGCAGATTAAGTTCTCCTTTAATTTTTAAGGGTTCACATAACCTAACAGCATGTTAACACAGTTACATTACAAGTTCATAATATACTTAATTTATAAAATTTCATACAAATTGCGTTCATCATAAATTCTCTGCGAAGGGACGTACGGACGGACGGATGAAGTTGGAAGGACTATGAGCCAATGAATTGGCCTGCAAAATGCTACCGTCAGCGGCATAATGTTTTTCCTTTTATTCTTTGTTGTTATTGTTTATTTTAAAATCTCTGACTGCGCGACTCGTCCCTTTATTTATTATTCTTTTTTTTACGCTTTACCTTACTACCTTCATCTTTTTTTGTTCAACCACATTGTAAATGCCTAACTGCTGCCGTTGTGCCATTACCTGTGACCGACTGACAACGGCTGCCTCTGCACAGTGGTTTAGAACTGGTATATTGTGTTCACACTTTACTGGAGCCTTGATTTTTCACTAAATTTGATTAATTAATTTTTATTGAAAGCTAACGAAATTTGCAAGCGACCAGTTTAGCCCGCTTTTTGAATTTTTTTTTTTTTTTTTTTTTGTATTCAATTTTTTAGTGCAAGGTGCAGAAAATGTAGGAAGTTTTAAGAAAATCGATTCTACTGTTCCAGTTAATAAATATTACATAATAAAAACTAATTGAAAACAATCATAGGATTTACCCAAAATGAATGAAAAATTTGAAATGTTATAAAAAAAAAATGTTCCTAAAAACAAATAAAAATCAGTCTCTAGAAAAATTATGTGTATGCAGTTTTGTAGTTTATTAAATTTTAATAAATAAAGTGTAATTTTCAAATGACTAAGAAGCCGCTTTGGTTTTTAATAATTTTTTTTCGCCAACATTTCGAGCACATCTTTAAATTTATTAAAAATCAACGCGAACTCTTAGCCACTTGCAACTTGCACTTTGTTGTACTTAAATTTATTGATCTATAAATCTGCATACCAAAAATTTTTATAAAAACCAAAAAAAGAAAAATTTAATTTTGGTGAACATTTTTTCATAACATGTCATTTTTTTTTTAATTTTGGGAGAACCCTACAATTGTTTGCAAATATTTTTTTTAATAGATTTTCTTCAAAATTGCTACTTTTTCTGCACTTTGCACTAAAAAATTTAATACAAGCAAACAAAAATTTTAAAATCGGTCTCAAATCGACTCTCAAATTTTATTAGCTTTCATAAAAAAAATAAAAGTTTTCAAATTGAATGAAAAATGAAGACCCTAGTGAGTTGTGAACACAGAATGCCAATTTTGAACCACTGTGCGCTGCTGCTGCTTTACCTTTACGCTAATGCACTGATCCCCGATCTGTGTACGACTATGGGAACGCGTATGATGGGATGCTTGTTTAAAAGCTGGGCCCTTGTTCAATATGCGTATCGTATGTGGATGTATATGAAGGTAGTCAAGTCAGCCAGTCGCTCGCTCCTCTTGCTTCAGAGTTACTCATTCATTTAGTCAGCCTGTCAGGGACGTTGAGAATGCAAATAAAAAATGTTGCTTTTGTTGGTAGTGGTGCGGCATGCATTTTGATTTTTTTTACTTCATTCTTGCTTAGTCTTTTAAAGATTTTGATTTGTCTTTTTGGCAGGAAACAAAGAGTGCATACAGTACGAAACAAATAAGAGGAGGAGGAGATGACAATTTCAAAGACAAAGGTATGTGATGTATGTGCACACGCACTCATAAATACAATCATAATGACATATTTGCGGTCAAGTTTACCGACTCTTAAAAATCGCTTTTCATACAAAATTTTTTTTTATTTTGCCTACCTTTTCTTTTTTGTACGGTTAAGAAGGTCAATAGGCATTAACGCAGAGCTGAAGGAAATGATGAGCTCTTGCATTTTATTATGTTCTTTATTTTTATTTTTAAATTTTACTTTATGCAAAGTGCACGAAACGCATGGAAAGAAGCAGTCACTCTCTGACTAGCTGACAGATTGTATGTATTCGACGAAAAGCAGCTGCCACTGCCGCATACTCTGCCTCTGCCTCAGCGCAGCAAGTCGATCAGATACGCTCGGTGCGTACTAGTCAGGAAAAATACTAGTTTACAACTAGAATTCCCTGACTGAAACCGAACTAGTTCGAAAATGACCAGACTTGTACCAAGTACAAAACGATTTATTCAGGCCCTGTTTTATTTAACTTCGACAGTTTAATACAATAAAATACACAACATATTATAACTTTTATTTGGGTATATTGTAAACCATTCAATCGAATACGTATTCAGTTATACTAGTCCGGTTAAATAATGATTAATACTCATAATGATTATTAATTAAGGCAAGTTTTTTTGGATAACCGTTTAATGATCAAATACCGATATTACCACCTTTTTTAATGATTAAGAATTAATTACTTAAAAAAATGTCAATTAATTCATTACTTTTAATTACATCATTATTTTGTTATTATTGATCATTTTCAATTATTTTTGACTTTTTAATTACACTATTAATATAATTATTTGATAAATTTCTATTATCAATCAACAAGCCAAACTATAGCCACAAATTAAGAATTTTTAATAACTGCTTGAATTATTTATTTATTTTATTCTTATCCAAATCTCAACTTTTAAACATTAATTATTATTTTTTTTTTTTTAATTTTTAAAAATAATAGACTGAAATGTGGAAAGTTAATGAACTTAATTTATTTTAATGAAAACTTTTATTTTTATTTTAGTTCACTCAAAAATTATCTAAAGAATTAATTTTATTTTTAACTAAAATGTTTTCTTTTGCATATTCCATATTATTAAAAAAGATAAAAATATAGTATTTATTGTACCTGAAACCTTTTCCTTTTAATAACACTTAATGAAAAATGTATTTAAATTTATATTCGAAAGTTTGAAATATCTATGTATTTATTTTTTCTTTTAATTAATACTCAAAAAATTTAACACTAATTATTGGCAAATCTAAGGCTGCTAAATAAAAATTTGTTATATTTATATTAAAGTGTACTTAAAAGTTGTTTATTGCATATTCATGAATGCATTTTATTTTTTTACTCCCAAAGTAGTGGTTTTGGTCCATAATTGGACTAGTATTTTCCTGTCTATTTTGAACTAGTATGATACTGGTATATTTCTGACTGAAATCTGACAATTGCCATCTCGTAGGACATCCCCATGTTAAAAATACCAGTTGATTGCATGGAAAAAAGATAGTTGGCTGACTAGTTGGGCATGCGGTTCATACTAGTTGTAAGGTAGTTTACAACTAGTTCATTTGACTACAGGGTACATATTTATGTAAGCGTTGTACCTTTGTTATTGGCTATTCATCATTGCAGAATAATTAGGTGTAGCAAATTTCAACAACTCCATGGACAAAACTGAAAGATGTTTACGGATCAGCCGCAATAAAAATCAAAGAAAGCAGTTCGAATTACATAAATATATACATACTTTGATTTGCAATGCAAGCAATGCTTTTGACCTGCGGCAAATTCTTCAAAATCGCAAATTCGCCATTAAAAAAGCTTAACTACTCGTTACTACCCACTGACGCAGGCATGCATTCGAAGTAAAAGCCTGTACTGCAGTCATGGATTATTGTTGCTGTCGCGCGTAGCCAGAGTGGAGGAGTATCCTTACGCGCAGTCTACAATCAAGTGGAACATTTTACTGTATCTTTTTCTGCTTTTATCTTCACTCTGCAGTTATTTCTCTTCTCATTTTTTTTTTTTTTTTGCTGCATTGTATCGCATCTTTTACGCATTACTTGCTTTAAACGTATTTTTTTCGGTTTCGGTCATCTTTTGTGCCCTTTGGTAAAAGCCTGTTTTCCATTTAATCTCAACCACCGCTCTCCTTAGCGTTTGCGCTACGCCTTTGTACCTTTTTTTTCCTTTATTCTTCCTATTTGATGTTGCAACGCGTTGTGTCCCGATACGTTCCACTCGATTATGCGATTATGCATGACGTATTTTTATTGCGGCGTAACTTGGCTGCTGTTCTCAGTGGTGCAGCTTTTTCTTGCTTTATTAACAGCGTTTGTATGCGTAGTACATATACTTTTGGCTGCAGGCTAGGTGATTTTCTCGTTTTGTTCTCACAATCGTTCCAATTGTGCCAAACGAGGTTGCTTTGGTCTACAAACGCCATCTTTGAATGACTATAAACGTAAATTTGTGTAGAACTTAGAATTGATTCAGGTAAGATCATACAAAATCTTGGCAATCAGATAGAAAAACGCAGCTACACCGACAAAGAACGGTCCTTTGTAACTGATTCCGATTTGGTTAGCGGTCTTTTCTGATCCATGTACTTCTGGGTGTATTGATCCTAGAAATCTGAGTCTTGTAAGGGGCTCACAATACTACTCATTGTGCGCTGCGGTTTCCTGATCGTCTTGGCAAAATCTGGACTAGTTAGTGTAAACAAGTTATGGTATGTAACAACTCTTATTTCGTGCCTAGCAAGCTTAAGTAGTGCGCCGGTTCTCCTTTTAGATATTTCCGGGATGAAGTCTCACTGCTAGATACATACTTTCCGTGCTTGTCTAGAATGTTCTGCTTCCTTCTTCATCGCTTAATGAAACAAACCATAGCAGCCCGATGATGAAGTTTCGTGAGTTTATGAAATCGTATGCAGCCACTTTCGTGTCGAAAATATCTGTCACTTCATTGCCTATGACTCATCTGCGGATGCGTATTTTCACTTTTTTCGTGTGTTCGTTGCTTAAAAAGTCACACTCTTGTAAGGCAAAAAAGCCACATTCTCTGCTCTTTCATGCCTTGTCAGGGGAGATAATTTTCCTGCAAATTAGATGGTTGCTTAAAACGACAATATTATGAAATGCGTGAACTAAACAATGACCGGAAGGCAAAAACCTGTCCTTTTACAGGGTTGAGTGTAACATCAAACACATTTTGCATCGGGGAAGGGCAACATTTTTTAGAAGAAATGAAATCACCATTAAATTCATTTGAACAAATTGAGTTAAGGGTCTGAACTTTAAAGAAAAAGCATTTGCTTAGGTTTTATGCATACATCCCATTATGTAAAATTTATTATTATGATTATTAAGTTGTGTTCATATTTAAAATATTTTTTACAAAAAATTATATCCAGTTTTTTAATTAAGAAAAATGCATATTCATGTTTTATGGATTCCTCACAATGTAACCAAAAAATGTTATCCAGCTTTAAAGAACCAAATAAATTGAAAAAATTATGACAAGCTTATAATTGATGGAAAATTAGTCCACATTAAAATTTTGCATATTCTGCAGAAAGCGACCAAGAAATTATATCCACTTTTTAAATTTCCCAAAATTGTTGTCCTGTACACTGCCGGAACAAAGTATTGGCACCGCAAATTTTTCAAAAAAAAAAATTCTCAAAAATCAATGCGATTTTTAACTAACTCCGAACTTGCATTTTTTTACTAGAATGGGCTGCAAAACTGCATACTCAAAAAAATTCTAAAGATTAAAAAGTTGAAAATTTGCATGAAAGTTTGTTCAATTTTCGCGAGTTTTGCACAAAGTTTCGGAATTATATTTTTATGTTTTTTTTTGTTTTACAATGCACAAATATTGGAATAAAAATTGTTGCATATATTGTGAAAAATTTGCTGTACCAATACTTTGTTCCGGCAGTGTATGTATATGCTGTACCTATTCATCAATGTTCGGTATGCCATAGGTACATTTTTTGATTGTGTAAAAATTGGGCGTACATTTTTGGTGACTCAAAAGTTGGATTTTTTGATAAAAAATATTATGTCCAGCTTTTACTTAGAAGCTTTCGCACTTTAAATACTCGGGAAAAGTGAAGTGTCATTCGGGTTTGGTAACTAATAAATATCTAAGGTTTATCGCACCAGATTAAGATTGGAATCAGTCACTTCAAATTCCCAATCAAACCAATGCAAAATCCGTGAAAACTAACTCTGTAGCCGTTACAATCCAAAATACATAGTACTTGTTGTTGAGCATACTTACTATATGTATGTACATATAACGTGCCCCATTTTTGGCGTCATTTATAAATATTCGTACCAAGTGGTCCAAATGGCTTTTGGCCATTTGAATGTGTTTATATGCATGTATATATATGTAAATGTGTATATGAAAGTATGATCATATATAGGTAACTATGCCTGCTATGATTTTGATGCTTTGAAACAACCTGCCGACCAACAAATAAGCCAACCAACCGTTCGACCCGTTAGTCAGCTATTTACATGAATGCATATGTATACATACAAATGTATCTATGTACATTAGGGTGGTCCTTAACAAATCAAATGAACGATTTTTTTCAGTCGCACCCTCTCCATTTGGGTACGTTTGGAGACGGTTAAGGCGTGTCGCACAGGAGGAAATGTTCAGATTCCTCTATGGAGACTAACAAAATTTTGATAATTTTTTTCTTTATCTAATACCGAAAATCGCGACTACTACTGTGAACTATACGATACGCCTTAACCGTCTCCAATTGGCACCAAAATTTATAGGTGATATTTTCGGCTCTTATAGCAGCGACGTAGGGATTGAGGCTGAGGAAATCTGATGTGAAAATTTGCTTCCTGCATTTAATGACCACCCTAATATACATATTTCTTACACTTTTATCCATGCTCCTTTGACTTGGCAGCGGCTGTCAGCATCTAAAAAACTCAGTATTAACTTTTTCTTAACATCTTTTCGATGGTTGCACGTTCTTCGTGGTACTCGCATTTCTCGACCGTTCGACAATTCGACAGCTTGTAGGCTGGATTTTAGTGCGTTTGCGCTGCCATTGGCTTAAGCTGATTTGCGTTGCACATAAATTTTCAATTCGTTACGTTTAATTTGTGCTGCTGTAATGCATTCAACAGCAGAGCAGCAGCAGCAGCAGCAGCAGCGGCAACAGCTACAACAAACAGCATTTAGATCACGACTTTCCATGGAGGAATATTTAACCGCAACGCAATAGCGTCTAGTAGGTAGATATGTACTTCTTGAGGTAGTATTTGCGCATTCCAGAAAAAGAAATCACCCAAACGAGTGGTATTTCGGTGTTGTTTTTTCCCAATGTGTTGTTAACCTAAAATACTCGCACAAACACAAAATTTTTTATTCTACGGAGAGGTGGTATTTTTTTTTTTTTGTTATGGTAAAATGCATATTTTTGGCTTAAATTTTTGCTTCTCGCAAGCGCAAGTTTTTTTTCCTCGTCATTTGAGGCAAACGGTCCACCTCTACGTTACCTCCTTCCTCCACTTCTACACTCACTCTCATTATAATTCTTTTACACTTCGCCTTCTCCGTTTTTTCTGTCTGTTTGGATTTCTGGGAAAATTTTAATTTGACATGTTACTGCTGTTCCGTGATTTCCCGAAAATCTACCAAGTGTAACCGGCAAATACACAAACAACTCAAAAACACACAAACAACAAAACACAAACACTGGTGAGTCGCCGCAAAGGTCGTTGAAAAATGGGCGGGTCTTCCGCAGAACTATTCATATTCACTTTGCTGCTTACCGGCCACCGTATCCACCCCCTTTTGCGCCTGCCATATGCCGGCCGGCATTTGGCAGCTGCTGACAACAGCAGCAGTCACTTTCCTATATACGCTGGCAAAATACATACATACAATCGTACTTATGTATGTATGCATAGCGCTGCAGCATGCCAACATCATTTTAGAGTCAAAGCATTGCGGCCCTAATGGCGGCAATGGCAGCAGTGGCAGCCGTGGCATTTGTCTGCCTATTTTTCAAGTGGCTTGCCACTTACTCACTCATTCATTCATTCACCATTGCTACTAACCCATTCCTGCTGCTCTCACTATTATACGAGTATGATAATTGTTTTGTTGTTGGTTTTATAATTTATATTATTTGTTTTTGTTGTTTTCCTCTTATAGTTGTTGTGCATTTTTGTGGCACTTTAGCGCGATGAGCAATTATTACGACACCACTAATTGTTCGGCATGTTGTGTCATTTTCAAAGCAATGCTATTTGCAATGCGCACCACATAAGCCACACTAATTGCAGCAGCAGGCATCAGCAGCCGTGGTAGTGGTACAAAATAAATGCAACAGCAAGAATAATAACAGAAGAGGTGCACAACTACTGCATGTTGCAACTTTATAAGCCCCTATTTTGCGCAAAAGTGCACGCTTGGCTGTCAATTTGCCGCTCCGGCGCTTTATAAAGGAAAAAATATATACATATCTACATATATGCTAGCGGAGAGGCGAATGCAACATACTTACATACATATATATGTTTACATCTGTGTTCGTATGCATGCATATTAAGATGCCTCGCGCTCCATCCGAAACATTTTTTTTTTCTCATCTCTAAAATCAAAATTGTTTGACCCCACGCAGGAGCATTCGTTAGCTTTACAATGCAAATTATCTATATGAAATCTGTTCGTTTCAAGAGTATTTATTATTTTTTAAGCATATTCATACATATTCGAAGTATGTATTTAGTAAAATTTTTAATAAAAAATATAAACGAGTTTATTATCCCATCTATTCGAAAATTTTTTCTGTTTTTAAATGATAAGCCCTTTCACCAATGTGTGGTTCAAAATGGTCCGCATGGGCCATCTGCAGCAGTATCTGCGAAAGCATCTTTCAATAAGAGGTACTAAGCATTCTTTTCTCAAGTCTCGCAAATTATATGTACATGTTTATACTAGACTCAACAGGGAGGGACTCTAAGATATCGTTGAGCTAAATTACCGAGCTGATATATAAATCGTTTGGGTTCTTGGTCGTGGAGATATTTATGGAAACAAGGGAGCTACGAATTTTCGGGAGTCGAATACTCCCTTGTTGTTTTGTCTTTTTCTATCTAGATCCCTACCTCTAACCCTGTTCGTTTTTATTACATTTATAATTTTCCGTTTTCCTTTATCTTCGATGGGGCACTCTAATATTCATATATACATATGTAACGTATGAGTATATGTGAATTAAAATCACTGCATTTTCAGCTCTGTATATTTGAAAAATTTTTGTTGCATAATTCTTTGAAGTCGTTTAAAAATAGTTTAAGTACGCGCTGTTGCATGCCTCAATCTTGACTCTGCATACGAGTATCTATAATAACTGCATTCACAAAAACAACATGTACATAAATGTCTACATGCATACATACAAACTCAAAAAGCACTTTCACGCGCGCTGTTTTGTTTTATTGCTGGTGTTATGTTTTCATGAAAATATCATTTATTATTAGGTGAATATTTTTTATCTGATTCTCTTATTCGTATTTTACCGCCTTATGTATTTCTTTTAACCCAGGGGGTACCAAGCAGCTGCTAAGAAGTGGCTGTTCGCCGACCTGCCAACCTGCCTCACAGCCGGCCGCCTTTGCTGTTTGCCGACACATATTTCAATATTCATATATTACAAACACTCACTCACTGGGTGCTTTGTAGTATGTGCTGTGTGTGTGCCGCTGTCAAGTGTGTGTGAAAAGTGTCAGAAACCATAATTAGTCAATTTCGAGCTGTGCCACATATGTTTCCATTTATGCATGTTTGTGTAAACGTTCAAAGAAAATGGGCAAGTGTACGTAACTTGACAGGTTTTGTACATACATATATATGTACATACAAACATGCATATGTGTATCAAGATAACCTGCTCTTGTCGGCATCTGTTTCGAATATAAAAGGCAAGCAAGAGCATTGATTACATGTGATTACTGTTTAATAATAATCCGGTTAGTTAGTATTAACTAATTAACATTGTTCACTGCTATCGATGCTTTGAACTGCTCTTGAAGTTAAGTGAACATTTAGCTTGGCGTTTATTTAGTGCTAACTTGGAGAAATCAAAGGACCTCTATTTGGAGCAGCACATGCATACATATGTACATGCTTGTAAATAGTTTCTATCAATAGATATGCTATAGTAATCGTGTAAGATGCTGAGTAAAATAAGTACATTACAAATTTACAAATTTTTTAATTTTTTTGTTTATTAATTTTTTTTTTTTGAGTATGCAGTCTTATAGCCCATTAAGTTTTAGTATAATAAAGTGCAAGTTTTAAGCTACTGCAAAAATGCGTTGATTTTTTAAATTTTTTATGCTGACGGCTTTTTGCACATTTTTCTTATGGAAGAAAATAGGCGAAACCGTTTTCAAAGAAAATTAAAAAAAGCGCCAGTTTTGTAATCTCTCAAAACTTCCACTTATACTAAAATTTAATGGGCTACAAGACCTCATTCTCAAAAAAATTAAAAAATTTATAAAGTTTTAATGTACTCATTTTACTCAACTTCGGTGTAAAAAATAATTCATAACTCAGATTACTGTAGA
>NW_016167441.1:0-21479 GCF_001687245.7 Rhagoletis zephyria
TTTACCAGCAAAAAATTCTCGGACTAAAACTGGTAACTTCTGACAGAGCACCACNTAATTAAATACTTTTCAACATGAATTAGCAGAGTGCACTTTTCTTTTGTTTACAATTTGGTTGCCAAACACACTACAGCTGATCGTTTGACACATTTACCAGAATTTACCAGCAAAAAATTCTCGGACTAAAACTGGTAACTTCTGACAGAGCACCACGTGGATCAAAACTGATAAATTTTTCGATGAATTTTGGAGAGATACTTTTTTTAAATTTTGATACTTTTCCAAATACAAATGAAAAAAATATGTAAATTTGTATGCATTACAAAACATGTCGTGCAACTGTGGCAACGTACATCCAAAAGTTTATTGTCGTTCTCTGAACGAACCTTCCATGTATTGTGATTCATGGTCCATGTCGAAAAACGTCAAAATGTGAACAAACGAACAGTATCGTAGCGCTGCATTTTTTTATTTTCGCTATGTTCAAAACAAAAATTAGGGCTTGGTACTCAGCAATTCGGTGCTCGGTAAGGCCCTGTTTCCACAGGAAAACACCAGCTCTGATCCAATACTTTTCGTGAAAAATCCTGTAAAACTGTGAAACCGCAAAATTACTCTCTGAAGTGAGAGTAAAAAGTGAGTAACAACAAAAAGTACGGGAACAAAAAAACCATTCTTCCTGAAAAAACGTCAACCAGTGATTGCTTGACACTTTTACTTTTACCAGAAGAAAAAGTTCGGGTAAAATCTTGCAACTTCATTCTCTACACAACTGTCCAAATTCGCTCTCATTTAAGAGCGAAATACACAACACAAGCGGCTTGACAAACCAAGCGAAATTTCCCTTTGCTTCAAGCCATTTGTGCTGTCCATGGGGTGTTTGAAGGTTTGACAAACGGCTTGAGGGAAATTTGAGCAAAAATCAAATTTTTTTGATTTTCTGGCCGCCATGTTGACGTTTGATCAAACCGCTTGCGATGTGGATGGTAAAATCGCCTCAATTGCAACTGAAATTTCACCAAGTGAAGACGTAAGGGAGAATAATGGAAGAAAACTAAAATGTTTTACATTGTTAACCGAAAGAAAACTAAAATTCTGTGCTTGAACGACTCATGTTTGCATGGTCTATGGCAAAATGGGAAAAGTATGTTTTACAAGCCGCTTGTGTGGTGTATTTCGCTCTTTAGAAGAGTTTGGAGGGTTTTGGAGTACAGGAGCATTTTTCCTGAAACTTCCTGCAAGTTCGTGTAAAATCCTGTAAGTTCATAAAGTATTAGATCAGAGCCACCAATGTCGTGATGTCACAAAATATATTTCCAATGGATACCGCCCTATTGCTTGCAATCTATTGCAGGCAATATGATAGTTTGACAGCCATATTTTCACTTGATAGAAAGCGTGCTAGTGGTTATTATATCGAGAAATATTAATATTAAATCAAAATAAGAATCTGTTTCCTATTGGATTATTTATGACAACGTTTTAGGAAGTTATTCAGTAAGTATGTTTAAGATTTAAATGTTTTTTAACACCGAATTGACAGAATGTTGTCTGGCGGCGTCATGCGGCAAATGCTTACGCATATCTAGACATCAAAGTGCCCACACACAACAGTTCGTAGGCTATAAAAATTGCAAGGTGTAACTGCAACTGAAATTGCGCAAATCGCACTCGGGGAAATAATTTCAACCTGCTCGTGCAATAAATGCTAAAATGTTTTGGAAAATGGTTTTTCATAAAAATTATTGGTTTTATTCCATATTGTTGCTTTGATACTTAAATAAAACAAGTGGTACATATTGATACATTTTAAGTCTCTTTTCTGCTACAATTTTTCATAAGCCCGAGGTCACACTGGTGGTGGACTGCTCAGTCCGACTGAGCAGAAAATTGTATTACAAAAAATGTTACCACTTCTTGTTACCAAGATTCTAGGTACGTTGGTAATGCAGTGAAAAATTCAGCAGTTCAGCTATGAAGATTTGTGAAAATTCTTCTATTGCATATTTCACGGGGCAATATTTTGTTACCAGTTTATGAGATGGTAACCAAATTTACCGGTTACAAGAGCGCACAGAATGCGAAAAAGGTTTAAAAATTGACAGACACTTTAATTACCGGTTACAAAATTTATGTTACCAGCGCAGAATAGATCTGTAAGAGTACAAATCCACAACAAGTTTTTCAGGCGTTCGCGCTCTTCAGGTTTTCAGCTGTACAATTCAGCTAATGCTGAATGCCTGAAAAACTTGTTGTGGAGTTGTACTTTAATTGCTGGCCAAATTATTTAAATTTTCTTACATTCGCTGGCCCAATCGTCAAATTAGTCAACCTCTTTCTTGTACTCTGCAACGTGTTTAGCACGATAATTAGATTAGTAATAAAGTTGCACAACGTATTGCATCGTGTGGAAGCGCGTTTACTAAATTGGCGTCAAATTAGTCAACCTCTTTCTTGTACTCTGCAACGAGTTTAGCACGATGATTAGATTAGTAATAAAGTTGCACAACCTATTGCATCGTGTTGAAGCGTGTTTACTAAATGCCAACGCACCCATGATCCAACTACACACGATCTGACAAGATGAAGCTGACATTTGTGACTTCTGCGCCAAGTAATTTTCTTTGAAAAGTAAACAAAGAATATGAAGACGAAGAATAAAAAAAAAAAATGCAAGCAATTTTTCGTTTGTGCTAACTAAATTATTTTTGCCACCAATATTTATTTTGATTACATTTGCACAAAAAATTTATCGAAAATAGCATAAAAATCACTGAAATAAACCACCGACAAAATACACATAAAGAAAGAAGCAAAACAGAAATAGCAAGATTCAAAATTACGAACGTCACACACTTTTTCCGATCTGTCCGATCTGTTCTAATTGGTTCATGCAACGCACCCTTGAACCAACGACTACAGATCACGCAATCCGCCATCGTTGCATTTGTAATCGAATTTCAGAAATAAGTTTTCGTAGCGTTTTTTAAGTTTTCCCGTTTTGTTTACATCGTCTTCTATCGCTTCGGAATGGCTTTTTTTTAGCAATTTGATATGTTTTATGAGCGATTTTAATTTTAATTTTGATTTATTACAAATTGTTGATATAAAATGAGGTGCTTTGTGATTGGAACAAGTTTGTGCATTTGTTTGGTCAGCCAAAGGCCTAAATTTTCGTGAAAAGTGGGTGCACATTTGTGGTCAGAATGTTGGCATTGAAAAATCGACCCGTACTGATGATATGTGATTGTAAAACGCTCTCAATAATGAAAGCCACATTTTATGGACTTTTTTGCTAATTGTCATCAAGTTTCAGTTCCTATATTTTATAATAAATACCAATTTAATCGCACTCAATCACCGCGCCTTTTTCGTTTTCTTTATTTGTTTCCATTCTTAGGCACATGTCAAAAACGCTCAGAAATTTACTTTTTTCGTTCTTTTCCGATTGCGTGATCTTGTTAGTTGGTTCATGAACGCACTCATGCTCCAACTCGTTGGTCAAACGTGTAAGGGCCATTTACATAAGACTTTCCTCGCTTTGCTTGACAGTTCAAACTTTGACAACAAAGCGTGAAACGCAGAAGGTATGCTACAATAAACGCTTTGACAGCTTTTGCGTTCTCCTTTTCCTCCATATTTTTTATCTGTAAAATAGATAACAATATAATAATATGCATTAGTAATAGCAATAATAATTCCTATTTACCCTATTTTGCCATTAAATGCAAATGCAAGCGCACGAGAAAAGATACATGTAGACAGCTGTTTGCCAAAGCGGACAAATGTTGAGAGTTGCCCAAGATTTTGCTTCGTTTTGCTTTGCTTCCAACGATTTTTATGTGAGCATACTCATGCATATGCCTACATCGATCTTATATGTCAAAGCAAAGAACTATCAAGCAAAGCGAAGAAAGTTGTATGTGAATCTGCCTTTACACGTGTGTGTAAGTCCCCTTTCAGACACGTCAAGTCTTGCTTTCAAGTGTGCTCGTTCGTTGGCGAAGGAGGTGGGAAGAGAGGGGAAGAGTACAGATACCTCCGTACCGTGAATTCGTTTCAATTTTTCTTGTCTCTTTTGATCTTTTCGTTGCTTCCCATTTAAGAACCAAGGACTTGAATTCAATTAAAGTTGACGCGTGTGGAAGCAAATAGAAAACACAAAAGAGAAAGCGAAAAAATTGCTTTCAAGACTTGACGTGTCTGAAAGGAGACTAAGGGCCGGTTGCTCAAAGCCTGATTGACACTAATCACCGATTAACATCGTTATCGACGTTTTCGGCTCCATGCAAATAACATGGTGTAGGTAACGTCGATAACGATGTTTAACCGGGGATTAGTGTCAACCAGGCTTTGAGCAACCGGCCCTTAATAGGGCATTCGCACGAGGCGATTTTACAGGCAACAAAAGTTGAATGAGAAGTTGAAAGTGAAAAAGTTGTCAGATAAAATAAAAGTGAAAAAGTAAAAAAGAAAAAAGTATGTATACAGAATGTAAACAAACACAGGGCACAAGGAAAAAAGTTGAACGAGCTCAAAGTGGGCTGGCGACCAGCTTTGTTGAAAGCGATTAATCGAAAGGCCGTTCGGACGAGGCAATTTTTGCTTTCAGCTAAAAGTTGCCTGAAAAATCGCCTCGTGCGAAAGCCCCAAAAGGGTGTTCTCACGTCGCCAGTTTGCGTTCAACTTTTGCGTTCAACTCACGCAGGTTTGCACCAAAAAAGTTGAATGGCTTAACGTGGGCTGGCTACCAACTTCGTTGAAAGTGATTAGTTGAAAAGCCGTTCAACCAAAAGTAGAATGCAAAGTCGNTGACAACTCTCAAGCAATGCCAAGTATGCATAACAGAGCCTTTAACGTGGGCTGGCTACCAACTTCGTTGAAAGTGATTAGTTGAAAAGCCGTTCAACCAAAAGTAGAATGCAAAGTCCAACAATGCAAACGCCTTTTTAACGCGAATATTTTTATATTTTTTTATATTTTGATATTTTTAGCCAATCAATTTTTGTTCGTGCAACCCTGCGTGAGTTGAACGCAAAAGTTGGCTGAAAACTCGCTATGTGCGAAGGCCCCATTATGCTGAAGTTCCAAACATATATCGATAACATATTCGAATGAGCAACTCTGGGATATACAAATCGGTAAAACACGAAATTTTTCAATCAGCAATTTAATTCTCTGTGAAGGAGGACGAAAATAATTTTCACAAGAGAATTAAGGTGTATTTTAAGTATTTCTTTGCTGATACTACCATCAAAACTTAGGGAAAATGTAAGTATATCTGGTTTCTATATTCTATTGGTGAAAGTGTTTTAAATATAAGAAATATAATGATTTAATATGAAAATCAATAGCTTAAGTATAAAGGCATACATATATGTAAGTACATACATTTCATTTCGGGTATCTATAAGAAAATGCGCAGCACCCATATTTAGGGGCACATTAGAGACCTTGAAATCTATAACAAATGTAATTTCGAGCTTTTAAGTAATCAGAATGGTGTCGGTTCAGCTTTTTATAAATTCCTATGTTGTTAACTGTGATTTATAAAGGAAGCCTTTTATTCCTCAACGAAAAAAGCTAAACCAATTATGTACATATTTTTTTATTTTGAGGTTATGGTGATCTTTAATTGAGCCACGTACAAATTTAAAGGTACATAAAACTTCACCGGGTTTGCACGGATTTCGCACGAAATTTTTTGTCGTTAAAACCACCAAAGCATAAAACAGTTTCCATGAACTTTAATGCATTGATAAATCTTGCTGTATGTACATACGTACATAGTCCTAGTTATATATTGAAATATTGATTTTTCACGTTTTACAAACGTGCTAATTTTCAATTCACTCATAAACCGCATGACTCATTACTACAAAGGGTCATGATGCATTTTTTAATTCTAATGGAAGCAGGTTTTTACGATTACATATATACATACATACATACATATATAAAAGCTTAAAAGGTGGCACTCGGCCGTTGATTGGGCTTATACGAAAAAATGCAAACGAATTTGGCATACATCTAGAGTACTACATACAAATCTTCAAATTATTTGGTACAGTAAAATTAAAGTTCAATTTTTCGAAATTATAAAATAATATCTTATGGACTACATAACCAATTAACAAAATAAAGATAACCAGCCTCGTCATGGACGCACGCTTCCTGGGGCTACCGCTAGTAGAGCTGGACGACAACGAATGAAGGACTAACCGATCTGGGCGGGGTTGTTGTAGCCGCTACAACAACTTAAATTTTTATTTCCATATATTTATTATGGGCGGAATAAAAATTTTCGGGTGAAATTTTTTCGGACGAAACTCAGGTTACTTTATCTTTCAGCTATTCTTCATAATTTATAAATATTTTTATTTATTTTTTATATTTATAAACCAAAACTACTAAAAAATTTTACAAAATTGTATAATTATTGCTAAAGAACTACATGCTACATTACATAAAACACTGGTGCTAAGGAAGAAATATTTAGGAACATAAAATTTCCTTTAGGAACATAAAATTTCCTTTTGTACTAAACTACACTTCCTTGCATTCAATGGATAAGAATTTATATGCTAGGTATATACATATGTACATACATATAGAGGTCCACAAAAAAATTGCGATATATTGACCGGTTTTGTCATTTGGCATCTGTCTTTTGTTTATTTAATATTTATAGTTTAATTTTTTTATATAAGTCTAGTATAAATATAAATCAGATTTCAATTTTGGTACAAAAATTAGAAAAATTCTGGTGTGCAGTTTTGTAGACCATTTAATCCTAGTATAATGGGCGAATTTCAAGCTGCTTTAAAATCCCATTTGTTTTTAGCAATTTTGTTTTTTTGCTGGCAGTGTCCCCTACATATAAAAGTAAATTGTCAAACATACTTTTGTATGGAAAAAAACGTGAACCACTTTTAACAAAAAAAAATAATTTTTGTGAGCTGTCTGCAAATGGTTTTTGATGTTGGCTGTTTTCTGTCGCTTCACCTGAACATATGTATGAAAAGAAAATCCAAATAATCGGCAAAGAATCGGCGAAAAAAGGCCGATGCCGATGCCGAAGCTCAATTTTGTGCCGATACTAGCCGATGCCGATGCCGGTTAATCGGTCGGACCTATATTGTAGTTCATTAAAAAAGGGCCCTCCCCTTCGGCGACACAGAAAAGACATTTCTGCTTAGTAAGGGTTATGACCCCTAAAGCAGTGTTTGCATTGTTCAACTTTGCGTTCAACTCAACGCAGCTTTGCACAGTAAAAAGTTGAATTAATAATAATATCAAAGTAAGAAAATATATCAAAATATGAAAAAAATCAAAATATTCGCAGTAAACTTTTGATTCAACTAATCGCCTCTAAAACAGCCGTTAAAATTGCCTCATGTGAACATCTTTTAAAGGTTAAGATCTCTAAGCGCGGCCGAAGGCTTCATACGCAAAAACAAGATCTGCGCAAAAATAACTACGACCCTTACGCATAACCCCACAAATGTTACAATATCGTCACCTGATCACCTGAATTCACAAAGGCCCTAGCCAACAAATTTTTTATTTTACGGTAGAAGCAAAAAACATAAAATTATTATCAAAAACTGGTAGGTCCAAGGGTTGATGGACTTGCTTCGACTTATTCCAAAAGAAGTAACTAGACTAAAAAAGAAGGACCTGTAAAGTTGTATTCTATTTTTAAACGACTTCAAAAAAGGAGGAGCGTATCAATTCGTTGGAATATTTTTTTATTTTTTTTATGTATGTTACTGCATATCCTCTTCAACCGATTTCGATAATTCTTTTTTTTTTTATCGGAAAGGTGGTACCTAAAGGGTAGTCCCATACTGGTTTAGATTTGATCATGAAGAAATTAACGGTAGTCCTAAATTTTTATATTAGAATTGAAGTCGGTTATTTTTTTTTTGCTTAAAAATTACTTGTTGGATAAAGAAAAGAACAAATGCTTCTACAGAACCTTATCAAAAATGTAATTAAAATGTCTCATATACATATGTACATACTTATGTACATATAGTTACCTTAATAGAGAAAGGCCCTATCTCAGTTTCTTTGAAAATCTTGCTTTGTGCAAATGTCGGTAGATTACTCACTGAAAACTTAGTGCAATTCAAAAACCACTACTACATTTAATTAATTATGGCCCTCAATTGAAAACAGCATTGTAAAGAAATTCCCAGTTGTGTAAAGTTTTCAGTCATTTTGCAAATAAACAATTGGGGTATTCACAACGTTGTCGTAAGTGTCATATTGTTGTATGTCGTAAACTTTAAACGCCTTAAAAATATATTAAGCAGGTTCGCAAAGTACCATCAAAGTAATATTTTGAATTTCCACAGTGTTAAAAAATAGTTGGTAGTAGTTTCAAGTTCTCTAAACATTTATTTATGCTTTTAAAGTTTACGACATACAACAATACAATACTTACGACGCCTTTGTGAATCTCCCAAATATTTTAGATGGGGCCTTTCTATATTAAGGTACTATTGTTTTTTTATTACTCTAGCAGAGCACCCGACGTCGTTCGGGGTAAACAAATCAAAATATAAAACAGTAATACAAATATTCAGTTCAGCATAAATTAAATTATTTTCTTTCTGTTTAAATTAAGGCATCCTTATGAATCATACTTTTTATATACTTTACTCTAAACAACTCCTGCATACCAAATTTCAAGTTCATGTGAATTATGGTTCCCAATTACTAAGTACTGCTGATTACTAATTCCACGACTAGTCTCCACGTTCCCTTTTACAAACTCATATATATGTTGCCGGCCAAACCCGATCTTAGGACAAATTAGTTTTGACTAGGCTAAACTAGGTGAGGCGCCACAGTATTTTTGAGCAGAACTCCGCGCTTCAAAAAAAGAACCCCCATCAGTCCAACTCCAACTACGCCGTCCACAATATACTTGCGTCCAACTTGACTTCGCGTTTAGATGGATGTATCGAATCTAGACAGAACTAGTTTCGCCCAGGGAAAACTTATTTGTCCTAAGATCGGGTTTGGTCTGTAACATATACAAACCTTCCTATAAGCACCTGCCATGGAAATGTATTCATAACAAAGTTCATTATATTTCACGCCCCCCTTCAAAAGCTCATATATATGTATANGATACTCGAATAAAAAACATGTCAGCAGCAGACCCAATGCTTTCTGCTCCGAAAATTTACTCCAAGCTCGTATCAGAAGGTAAAACAGCACCATCTCTCTCCACTATTCGCAGAAGGCTGCATGAAGACGGAAAGCATGGGAGAGTTATTCGGAAAATTCCGTTCATAAGCAAAATAAATCTCCAAAAGAGGATGAAGTTTTATTCAGATCATGTCTTAAAGCCCGAAAGTTTTTGGCACAAAATACTGTGGACGGATGAATCCATGATTCGATTGAAATATAGTGGGGGCCAGATGTATGTTTGGCGCAAGCATGATGAAGCGTTGTCCTTCAAGTGCACAAAACCTACTCTTAAGTCCGGCGATAAAGGCTTGATGGTTTGGGGATGCATTTCTGCTTATGGAGTAGGCAAAATAGTGGTACTCGAAGGCAAAACTAATTCCCAAGTTTACCTTAACTTGCTGAAAGACGTGATTATTCCTGAAGGTAAGCGTCTAATAGGAGAGGATTTCGTTCTACAACAGGACAACGCACCTATTTACAAGGCCAAAATTGTTACAAAATATAGNACGCCTGCATACTAAATTTAAATTTCATGTGACATACATATATGTATATGTCCACATATGGTTCCAAAGTTATAGCTGATTCAAATTACCACGACTATGGGCAAACCATAATATAATATGTATATAAAATTAATGGTAAAAACTTGCACTTTCTATATAATATACATTTTTTCGTCATTAATTATGGACTTTTTCTAAAAACAAGTTATTTTATGAAAAAAATATGACAAGTTTTTTGTTTTATAATATTTTTGGCTTAAATAAATTGTCTTTATTTTGACATCTAATCTTTTTTAATTGGTTACGGTTTAGAAAATATTAATATTTTAAAATATCGCAAACATTTTTTTTAACCTCATATATCTTCTTTACTTTTTAATTGCGGCAAACAATATTAAGATTTATATAGTTGAGATCAGCGTAAAAAGTACTATCGGTCGGCATTTTTAGTTTTCCCATAGCTGAACGGTTGGTTATCTTGATGTGTTCCTATGTCTGCACTGTCGCTATGTTCGTTTAAAAGGTGTTCTCACGAGGCCATTTTGTGCTCACCTTTTGCTCAACTCACGCAGGATTGCACGAAAAAAGTTGAATGGCTAAATGCGACCAACTTTGATGAAAGCGATTAGTTGAAAGGCCATTCAACCAAAAGTAGAATGCAAAGTTGAACAGTGCAAACGCCTTTTTATGGCGAATATTTTGATATTTTTTATATTTTGATATTTTTAACCATTCAATTTTTTTTTCGTGCCACCCTACGTGAGTTGAACGCAAAAGTTGGCTGAAAAATCGCTTCGTGCGAAAGCCCTATTACACTAACTACAAACTGCCCATGTCAGAAGCGGGAGTTTTCCGATGTTATTCGCGGCGACGCTTCATATGTATGTTTATGTTGGGTAGAAATAGCCTGAATGCGTTGTAATATTTTAGTCAGTATATATTTACGTTCCAAAAATGTTAAGCGGGTGGCAACCCTATCAAAAAGTTGTTATTTTTACCTCAAGCAGTGGAGCTTTCGTTCAGAATGGTATTTCAATCATTCCACTTGATGAACTATTACAGAAGTTATGGCGCTGTTTTGGTCAGATACAGTGCTTTCAGCTTTTTAAAACCCCATCTTTTTTAATAAATAATTAAATTTGAACAACGTAACAATTTTTCGCATGCCCCCTTTAAAATGCCATATTATTAATTAAATTTGATAAAGTATTAATCCGTTTGGTATCAGAAAAATACCTTTTAGAAATAAGTACATAAGTAGATTTGAGTTTTATTTTTTCGCTCAAAGGAAATTTTTTTATTGCTGGATTTTTATTTTTTCGATCAAAGCTAATTATAATTTTATAATTTTTATTTCCCGTTCAAAGATAATAAGAATTCGGCCTAATTGCGTACGTCGCAAATTAGGCTAAATTGAACGACTCGACAACAGTAGCATTGTCTATTGTCGTACTGAAATAAGTAAACGACCAAAAGCGTCGAAAACTATACAGTGCTGCTAAGATTTTCCGTTTTAATACACTAGTCGAGTGGAAATTTTAGGCAATGACGTGAAACTTTCGATACGATTCGACTCTCTAAAAACGACTTGCATTCGAAACGACTCTCGCAATGAGGGTCATTATTGCTTTTTATTTGTTTACTTAACAATAAAGATTAATCAAACTCAAAAGCTATACCACCGTGATTTCCGACGTATCCTTTTCAGAGGTAGCGACATCCTAATAAAAGGAATAAGTCCTAAAATTTTCGGGTCAAAATTTCAGTTGGTTGCGTATGACCTTTTTAAATTTTATAGATAAAAATTTTTGTTTATGACCTTTTTAAATTTTATAGATAAAAGTTTATGTTAAGTACAAAAATAAAACTCGTTAATTGTTTATCTCTGAGTGGAAAAAATAAAAGTCAACTAATAATTATTTTCGTTGAGTGAACTTGCTTATTTTCGTGAATACCCCTATTGTACTTGCATAGTTAGCAGCCTTCTACGTTATAAGTACGGTTTAAGGCAGCCGAATACGGGACAAAAAAATATGTAAGCCAATTTTTTCTATAAAAGCTATAGGATTTTAAAACCTTTTTCAATGACGCTAGATTTATTAGCCCTGATACAGTTTATTTTGCATATATTTTTCTATCTTTTGTAAAAGCAGCACATAAATATTCACTTGTAGAATGTTTTCCATAACTTTGTGCTCGGGACATTTACCCCGCAAAATCTGTTATAAACTTTCCAAGGTAGAGAAATATAATGAAAATATCCGATTACTTTTGAAGCACGAGTGGTATTCAACGGATAATTTTCTGACTCGGATTTGGGCCAAGCACAATGCAGTGAATATCATCCGGAACGAGCTGTATTGCAAAACGTACCTTTGAAGGGTTCAACTCCCCTTGCATCTTTGAGAACTTCTTCATTTTTACAACATTCTCAAGGTAGCCTTCTTATTTGGAGTTCCTNGCAGCCTTCTACGTTATAAGTACGGTTTAAGGCAGCCGAATACGGGACAATAAAATATGTAAGCCAATTTTTTCCATAAAAGCTATAGGATTTTAAAACCTTTTTCAATGACCCTAGATTTATTAGCCCTGAAACAGTTTATTTTGCATATATTTTTCTATCTTTTGTGAAAGCAGCACATAAATATTCAGTAGTAGCATCACACACTTGTAGAATGTTTTCCATAACTTTGTGCTCGGGACATTTACCCCGCAAAATTATATACTATATGTTATAAACTTTCCAAGGTAGATTAATATAATGAAAATATCCGATTACTTTTGAAGCACGAGTGGTATTCAACGGATAATTTTCTGACTCGGGTTTGGGCCAAGTACAATGCAGTGAATATCATCCGGAACGAGATGTATTGCAAAACGTACCTTTGAAGGGTACAACTCCCCTTGCATCTTTGAGAACTTCTTCATTTTTACAACATTCTCAAGGTAGCCTTCTTATTTGGAGTTCCCCATGTTGAAAAACCCCTCGTACAATCAGCAATCATTTTTTGGCGTAATTTCACCCAATAAATATTCTACTTAAAATTACATCCACACCACGGCACGGACAATTCGGTATCTAACCGTGTTTGCGCATATTGAAAATTCCATTAATTATAGTTTAGAAATAAAAGATACTGATGCTTTGTTTTGCTGCATTTCCGAATAGCCCCATACTTGACGTGCTTAGTTTGACAAAATTTATAAACCATATGAGATTAGATAACAGCCGGTTTCACCAACAATTTAAATGGAAAATTAGTTTTTATTCTCGTGTCAATTTCCATATAAAATTTTAATCAAAATATAGTATAAAAAACTTAAAAACTCGCTTTTATTACAATGTGAACTAAAAAGTAGAAAACTTTCTATCGAGTTTAGTTAAGAAATAAAAGGCATTGTTTGAGACAAATGTTTGAGATGAAATTGTCCTAAACATTTACCTGATATCGCCCCGAATTCATTCCCATTTCTTTGAAGTTAGCCCAATTAGGTACCATGGGGGATCACAGAATCCATCGAAGCATACGCTACGTTCGTAGCTGTTCGGATTCAGTGATAGCATTTTCGTAGATTTCACGAAAAATCGGTTTACGATGGATTCTGTGATAGCCCTGCATAGCTTCGATTATAAAATGGTTTGACACCCGTCTAAATTAGCATTCTACAAATGCAATGAAATACATGTAACGGCCATAATAAAAGTATTTTTGCAATTATTTAAAGTAAATCCATTTTACTATAAAATCATACTCAAAACTTTTTTCTTTTGCTATTTACACAGGTTCGATAGACGTAACGGAGCTCCAGCTGGTGGAATGGGCGGTATGGGTGGCAATGCTGGTGGCGGCGGCTATCGTGATCAGCAACGCGGCGGTCCAATGCGTGGCAGTGGTATTGCACGTCCTCGTCCTGCACCTTATGCTCGCGGTGGCATCGGTGGCAATGGTGCTCCGTTTAGAGGTGGGCCGCCACGTGGCGGCAACAATGATCGTGGAATGAATGGCGGACCCATCAACAACGGCTCACCCGGGGATCGTTTGCCTAATATAATCTGGTCAGAAATAAAATTGTCGCCGTTCCAAAAAAACTTCTATCAACCTAGTACGACTGTTGCCGAACGCTCAAAAACAGATGTGGATGGTTATCTCACAACCAATGAGGTTACTTTGAAAGGTGATAGCATTCCATCGCCCAGCATTGAATTTAGCGAGCCTGGTTTTCCGGACCATGTTTTAGCTGGAATAAAGAAGATGGGATTTGCCAAGCCAACTGCTATACAAGCTCAGGGTTGGCCGATCGCTCTTAGTGGACGGGACATGGTCGGTGTAGCACAGACTGGCTCGGGTAAGACCCTCGCTTATGTGTTGCCCGCTGTGGTACACATCAGTCATCAGGCTCGTTTGGAGCGCGGTGATGGGCCAATCGCTCTCATTTTGGCGCCTACGCGTGAACTAGCTCAACAGATACAACAAGTTGCAAACGATTTCGGTTCCCAGACTCATGTACGCAATACATGCATTTTCGGCGGAGCACCGAAACAACCACAAGCGCGTGACTTGGAACGCGGTGTTGAAATTGTGATTGCTACACCTGGCCGCCTACTCGATTTCCTAGAGCGGGGCGTAACCAACTTGCGCCGTTGTACTTATCTAGTATTGGATGAGGCTGATCGCATGCTAGATATGGGATTTGAACCACAAATTCGGCGTATAATAAAGCAGATTCGCCCAGATCGTCAAGTGTTAATGTGGTCGGCGACATGGCCAAAAGAAGTGCGCAATCTTGCTGAAGAATTCCTTGATAACTATATACAGATTAACATTGGCTCACTAACACTTTCAGCCAATCACAATATACTCCAAATAGTAGATGTGTGCGAAGAGAATGAGAAAGATAATAAGCTCATAAAGCTTTTGTCGGAAATTTCTGCCGAATCCGAAACGAAGACAATTATCTTCGTGGAGACAAAGAAACGTGTCGATGAAATAACCCGTACTATTGGGCGTAGTGGATGGCGCGTGTGTGCTATTCACGGCGACAAGTCGCAACAAGAGCGTGATTTTGTTTTGTCGTCATTTCGTAATGGACGGCACTCAATTTTGGTAGCAACCGATGTGGCTGCACGCGGCCTAGGTAAGACTAATTTTCCTTACATTCCTCGCCGCTGCCGCTATATAGCTGCGGCTACGGCGATAACTTGACTCTTTGATCGTAGCTGCGAGTGATGCTGTGGACGAAATGCTGAAAATTCTATCATTATTACTTTGTTGGTTCGATGGCGAATTATATTTTTTGTCATGATGCGAATCAGCGAAACCCAACGCCTTAATAATTGTTTCGAATGCGTCCAATTAAAGATAAGATGGGGTATAATTATAAGTTCGTTAAAAAAAAAAACCAAGCGGGTAAAGTTCGGAGTTAAAATTTAAAGCAACTGCTCATAAAAACACTGAATGCAATAATTTTGCGGACGATTCGCTGAAAAAGGTGTGGGTAAATAATGAGGAATGTGTATTTCCATACATTACTGTCAGGTTACGGGTCATATTAATTAACTAGGATTGTATTTTGTATGTTTATGTACCTATATAAAAAAGAATAGTGTCAGTCAAGGAAACTGTGGCCGCAAAATCTGAATAGAATAGTACATTTTAGCGGGCGTGACTGTGCTTATCATGACAGCTGTTCGGTTACTTAAAAGGACTACTTATGTAGGAGTTATGACTGGCTACTTATTTTTTTATAATTCGTCATTTAATTTATTTAGAATAAAAGCAGTAACTGATTCATTTCATATAAAAGTTAATATCAAAAAACAATCGTTAATTTCCTGTTGTAAAATATTATTTAATGCCAATACTTAAAGCGTTGCTTACTATATAAAGGCTTTTCAGCGTTTGTACATACGGAAGTCGGTAAGAGTCAAATCTGTGCCATTAGATCAGCAGCAGTCATTAGCATGGTTAGGGGGACAAACACTTGCGGGTTTCAATAATTAGAAAAACAACGCACATTGTTCAGAGTTTGGGCCTAATAATTTTTGACTGGCAGTTGCATTTTTTCAGTTATTACAATTTATGTGTGAACAAAAATATCAACTTCACCGTTTCTTCAAATGGACTTCGATTTTTTCTTGTATATAAAACTATGGAAAAGTTTATAACTTCCTAAAATATTTCAAATGCGAAAACACGGCCTATCAGAACAAATGCTAAAATCTGTTTCTGCAGTTTTGTTTTTGATAGTTAACAAATCATGCTTGATAAAGAAAAGCTAAATTCAGATTTAGTATTTATTAGCAATAAGTAAACACTTAGGTTATATATAATTTACCAAAAAAAAGGCAGTAATGTAAATATATCATAGCTAAAAAAGTAAACGCGCAAATGCTGTGCTTCAAGTTCGGCTTAAACAATCCGGCGCGCATACGTACTATGTGCGCTGGAGTCAAGCTGGGTAATAAAAATATGGGAGCTCACTGCAAATACCTATTGTGTATGTAAAGACATTGCGAGTACGCTTAGCTCGTGCTTGCGTTCTGTGCGCTCGCTTGTTTGCTTGTTCAACATCCTTGGTTTTCTTCTCACCCTACCACAGCTGCGCTCAACACATCCCTTAGTTGTAAATTCAGGTCTGTGCCGGAATTCGGTAAGTACATTGCTTTCTCTTCTCATTAAAGTCATTCAGAAAACCAATTATTATTTCTGGCTGCTTTTGGTTGTTAGTCTTTTAAGTATACTATATGAATTAAGCTTCCAACTCCGTGTATACTGCCTACGCATTTTAATAAAATGATTTTATAATTTCGAAAATCTTTAATACCAAAGAAATTAAAAAATTTAAGAAACATACAAGCATACAAGGAAAAAATCGTTGAAGGTCGAGGTCCACTTAAAAATATTGCAAAACTCCAATCATGCCAATTAAATTATAAAGTTGTAAAATATTTCACTTTTCTTGCAATGTTGGAGAAATTTTTGTTCAATTTATATGCTATGATGTATATTTTTTTGCCAGCGTGCAAACTCTAAATAAATATTTTTAATTTTCGACGTTTGCATCGAACGAACGCGAATTAACGACTATTCCTACAACGCACGTCGTTCAATGCTTTTAAACCCCTAAACTGAACAGATGTTGACGATGTTAAATTCGTAATTAATTACGATTATCCTTCGAATTCGGAGGACTACGTGCATCGCATCGGGCGTACAGGGCGCTCGAACAATACGGGAACGGCATACACCTTGTTTACCACTTCAAACGCCAACAAAGCTAATGACTTGATACAAGTGCTGCGCGAAGCTAATCAGGTAAAAATNCGTACAGGGCGCTCGAACAATACGGGAACGGCATACACCTTGTTTACCACATCAAACGCCAACAAAGCTAATGACTTGATACAAGTGCTGCGCGAAGCTAATCAGGTAAAAATATTCAAAAACNGGGAACGGCATACACCTTGTTTACCACTTCAAACGCCAACAAAGCTAATGACTTGATACAAGTGCTGCGCGAAGCTAATCAGGTAAAAATTATACATAAAATAATTAAAAAAAAAACTTTCGTATTACATCTAAAGAACGTTAGGCTAACAATTTTTTGTGTGGTTACTTCTTTTTCATGTACTTTTTGCAGGTCATCAATCCACGACTTGTTGAGATGGCATCATCTTCGGGCTATAATAATAAACGCAACTCGCGTGGTGGCTATCAGAATCGTGGTGGTATGGGTGGTGGTGGTGGCTACGGCAATCGCGGTAATCGCTCTTATGGTAACAATGCTGGCGGCATGGGTGGCGCTCAATCATATCAGCAGCGTCCACCACAAATAGCTAATGGTGGCCAAATGTATCAACGTCCGAGTGGACCACCTTCTCGATTCTCAGCCGCTCCTCAAGCTGGCTACGATCGCAGCCAGCACACCGGTGGCAATAAGCCTTATGGTGCCGGTGCTGGAGCCGAAGGTGGTGATAAGCGACGTTTCAATCCCCAGCAACAACCGCCACAGCAGTCTTTAGGTTATCAGCAGCAACCCCCGCGCATGTCATATGGAGGCAATAATGCACACCATCAACCGCCGCCAAATCACCGGGCGGCAGGCAGTGCTTCTGCAGGTGCATCCGGAATGTACGCACATGCACCTCCTTCTCATCATTCAGGAGGCAGTAACTATGCCGTTCCCTCTGGATTTGGAGCGGCGTCCGGCAATAATATGTTTGCTTATCCCCCGCCCCCATTGCCCGCGCAAAACTAAAAACCCATACTATAGAAGTAATTTTAACATCATCAGTAATTTAAAACGTAATGAATGAACTTCTGCACTTGGCATTTGATTAGATTAAATTATGTTATTCTTGTGTGTGTGTTGTACTAATGTACGCCAAGTCATAGTACGCAAGTGTTTTGTAGCATGACGGATATTTGAAGGAGATCCGCACTGCAATGCTTCAGTTCAATTTAAACGTACCGGAAATACTACTTGTTTGGGTGGTTGTTTTGGTTCAACATTTATTTCTAAGCTGTGCATTTCTTTTACTTTACATCTTATTTGATTGTATTGTTGTTGTCTCTGTTTCCATTTTTTTTATAATTTACACATCTTTACACCACAACTTCGTGACAACGGGCTTTTCCAAAGTTCTTGCGCAAGCCTGCACTAATTTTTATTTAATTTTTGAAACTTTTGCAAGAAGTGTTTTTTTTAACCGAATTGGAACTATGATTGTTTCCAATGCAGAGGTTTTATCTCCAGTATAGATCACGGCTATGTCATCGAGCATACAGCTATATTCATTACATCAACATAAATGATCACGTTCATCAAACTTTAAAAATAAATGCTAGTTATTACAATATATTAACATAGTTGAAGTGAATTGTATTCCTTGGATTTTAATGGATATATTAATGTTTACGTACCATAAAATTTAAACAAATATACTTCAATAAAAGTATATACATAAATATGCCTAACACATGGTATATTTAAAACCCCTATACAAATATCTTTTGAACTTTAAAATATGGGGTGCGTTCAGAAATGCATCAAGCCAAAGCATCAGTCTCTTTTTTACTTCCAAATTATAACTGCTGCAGACGCGTTATTTGCGCAACTAAGTTCCAATTAGGCATTTAACCGTGGTTGCGCGTATGGCATATTTCCATCAATTACAGTTTAGAAATAAATGCGTCTGATGCTTAATGCATTTCTGAACATATCCATGGCTGATAAACGGATAGTAAGTATTTATGAAGAGAATAAGTGTTTGCAAAACTTCCGATTAACGGACTAAGAGCTAAAAAATATTGGGGCGTTTTCTTGTTTTCGTACGAGTCGAAAATCTTGAATTTTCCATCATTTCCATACAAGAATTTCAAATATTCGATACGTACGAAAACAACAATATGCCCTTATGTTAAAAGAAAATTATTAAATATGAATTTCTACAAATCTTTAAGGCGTGTTATGTCATCAGAGGGTGGCCGAAATTGAACTTTATCGTCAAAGTATGTAACATCAGACTTGAATTTCTCGTCGGCACAAATGCTCAGCTAAGCACCTATTTTCACAAAGTTATAAACCATTTTCCTTTGCAATGCCCATAGTATAGGATATTGGGTTACCTTAATTTAAAAATTTTTATTTTAGAGGACAAGCAAAAACAAAAAGAGTATCAAAAGCAGGTTGGGCTTTTTAAAAAGTGGCATGTAGCTGCATTGTTTTTGGTACTAACACTTCACAATTTCTATTGAAGGTGTATTTTAATATATCCTACCAAAATCATTGAAAAACCAGAGACTTAAAATTATTATTATCCTAATATTTGAGAACAAAAATGTCGCCTTGTTTTAAGAGAAATTTTGTTTCGTCTTTGTATAACTTTATTACGAGAAATAAGTTTTTTCGGCTCGCTGGACGATTATTTTCAGATGGAAATCATGGAGTATTAATAACTAATAATAATAAAATATAACAATAAATAATAATGGTGTTATTATTCCACCATGGGTTTTACCTTCCCTTCAAGAACAGCGACTATCATTTGACAAATCATTTGAGTAGCAAGACTAATAGTGATTCCTATCACTGGCTACCTACAAGNATAGGTTTGTTCGTCGAGCAAAAAATTTGTACGAATTTGTACGAATTATCACGATTTTTGCCCAAATCGCGTTCGTGCAGACCAAAAAATTATCCAACACTCAAAAATTGTGAGAGCAAAGTGACAGTTCTCTTGGAGAGAAGTTGCAAATTCTTGCTGGAAAAAATTTTGCCAGCAAGAATTTGCAAACACGAAAAACATGTGGTTGTGGCGCATGGTTGCATTTTTGTCTACAATAATTTGAATAAATTAGTTCGTTAAATTTAAAAATTTATAAACACGAACGACTTTTTTTATGAAAAAAGGATGTAAATAATTGTTGATATAATTAGTTTAGTTAATTCCAATGATTAGAACTTAATTCGGCTGAAAAAAATTTTATTCGGTATCGGAATGCAATTGCAACCAGAGTCGATTTAAGAAACCCGACAGCTATTACGACGAAGAAATTGAAATGTATGTTAAAGAAAGTTAGAACAACAAAAAATATACATGTACAGATGCGTGCAACTAATTAGCAACGAGATTCAAAACGATATTGCTTGCAAATTATGTTTATTTATTTATTTTTAATAATTTTCATTTAAAATATAATTCAATCTATATCAGAAACCACAATAACAAAAGTTGCAAAGCTTGCACAAATTGCAAAAAAATTAATCAAACTTCAAAAAATTGTCATCAAAATTTTTAATTAGAATATGTATGCAGTTTTGTAGCAATAAAGTGCAAGTTTCAAGTCGCTAAAAATTACCGTTGATTTTTTAGAATTTTTTTGTCGAGGGTGTTGCGGATTTTTTTCCATGTAAAAAAATATTTTGATCATGTGTTATATGGAAGAAAATGCGCAACACCCTCCACTAGAAATCTTTCATTAATGACACATCTAATACTTGTTTTTTAATAATCAGCCTCATTGCGTATGTCGTAAATTAGGCTAAATTGTACGACTCGACAACATTGGCATTGTCTACTGTCGTGCTGAAATAAGTAAGCGACGAAAATCGTCGAAAACTATACAGTGCTGCCAAGTTTTTCCGTTTTAATACACTAGTCGAGTGGAAATTTTAGGCAATGATGTGAGATTTTCTATACGATTCGACTATCGAAAAACGACTTGCATTCGACACGACTCATGCAATGAGGGTGAACATCTGTGTTCGTATGGAAAAGTAGCTTATGTCGAAAGGCTGGCTTTAGTTTAATGCGGCATTCCCNATATCTGTGTTCGTATGGAAAAGTAACTTATGTCGAAAGGCTGGCTTTAGTTTAATGCGGCATTCCCTTTATTCTTTAAACGACAAGGTATTTTTTGATGAGTCTTAATAAGAATATTGACTTGCTAGTATCGGAACTATATCTTGGACGTTTATTTGCCAAAAGTTTTTCAACGGCTAAGCGCCAGTGAGTCATTTGCAATCGTATGCTGCGAATGCCGATTTATATTAAAGCCAGCCTTTCCACATAAGCTACTTTTCCATACGAACACAGATATACATTTCCAGCCGATGTGTTTTTAGATTTTTTGGCTGAGCTCAGTTGCCTTCTTGATTTCTTTTTGGAACTCAACAGGACCTTTCTTAAATGCATCTATGAGGAATGAAATAGAATACCAAAACAAGTAAGAAAGTCTAAGTTCGGGCGGAGCCGAACATTAA
>NW_016167442.1:0-9646 GCF_001687245.7 Rhagoletis zephyria
CTCTCTCTATGTGCCATCGCCGCACATGAAATTTCATTTACTAAGTGCGAACATATCATTAAATCGTTAATAGTACCCGTTGGAGATGAGTCGGAGACTAATTGATGTCCAATTATACCCGTAAGAGATGAGTCGAGACTAATTGATCTCCAATAATACCCGTATAAGACTAGTTGCGACTAATTAATGCCCAACTGTACCCGATTGAGAGTATATCTCGGAATACTCTCTTTAGAGATTAGTCGCACAATTTTTTGCAGGGCATGTATGTGCGGTAAAGCACTAAGTGCTTGGTGTGCTAGCGAATATGTTGTTGTATTTTCCAATGTCTTATTTTTTGAAAATAGGGTGCAAATGCACTTAAGTCATACTTACGCGCAAACGGCAAAAACGCCTTCGGTGAAGAAAAAGCAGTTGAATGCGGGAACAGGGAGAAGGTGGAGCATGGCATCAAAAGTAAGAATGGAGCGAGGTGTGTGTGGTGTAACGAAATTGCGACTTTGAAGCGGAACTTCTACATGCATACGTACTTACTACGTACCTAGCTGCCATTTTATTTTATCTAGTATTTTCCATGGAAAGAAGTGGGTTTTTCGTGCGAGTACGCAAATGTGAATGAGTGCTTGTGTGTGTTCAAATATAAACAAATACGAGCAGACATATGAATAGCAGATCTCTCGCATTCCAATATTCTTCAATAGTCAAGTAGTCTCTCTATAGTAGTTATTTATTTTGTGCTTTACATACGTACTTCTATGTATGTCGGTATGTTTTACTATTTTGCAATGCAATCGTCTGTTTTTTGAAAGCTTTGTGGGAAAAAGAAAAAAATAAATATATCTGAATAGAATGCCAAGGAACAATATGTGCAATATATATGTATGTAGGTATGTAAATACATATGCACATTAGATTGGTCCAAAAAAGGGCGAAATTTTAAAGCCGCCACCACCTAGGATTGTTCTGAACTGAAAAAAATATACCACTACTTCTTTATATTGAAATCAAAAAATATTTCGGGAGTGCTCACAGCGCTCAAAGTTTTCCATGTATTTTATATGGGGAAAAAATAACTTTTCCGAGAAATGGTATGTAACTCTTGAAAATCAATATTTTTCGATCGGAAAACTGTGGTTCTCTTCAGAAGACTTCCAAAATTAATATTAAATTGATTACTTAACCATTTTTTAATATTAATAAATTTTTATTAGTCCCACCATTGCATTTTCTGAAGTTTTGGGGACCTATCAAATATATTTACCAATTGCGTATTATTACTGGGAATCTCCTGAGGATAAGCAAAGTCCTCAGATCAAAAAGTATTGATTTTCAAGAATTCTACACTATTTCTACGAAAAGTTTTGTTTTTCCATACAAAACATATGGAAAACTTTGAGCGGTTTGAGCACTCCCTACTTTTTTTAATTCAAAATAAAAAAATAGGGGTATATTTTTTCGTTATAACTAGAGCAATTATAAGGATGCCGGCATTAAAATTGCGAAATTTTTGTTTTACATACATTTTTGGACCACTTTAATGCACTTTAATTTATTCACCTACACAGATTGATTTTTATGCGCGGATGTAACACCGGAATTTGGAAGCCAAATATCGCGAAAGACATACAAAAACATTATTTTCTGGCAATGTTATATACGATTCTAAAAAGAGGTCATTAATCTTCTACGTATTTATTTACATTTTTTTGTCAGAAACTCAAAGCAATGCATGTAGAAAATAGCACTCAGATTGCATGCCGTCTTCTGTATTCTTATGGGGTTCCCTTTTAATTTCGGTAAAATCTACATGATCTAAGAATAGTTCGGTGTAAATTGTTGCTTATTATTAAGCAGCCGAGGGGGTCGTGATTCTTACGAAAGTGGAACGAGCCACAAAAACATGCTCCACCGTCACATCTTGTTCAAAGTAGGAAGTACAAACGGGGTTGTCATGTATGCCGATCACAGTCAGATGATTGTGCCACCAGAAGTGACCAACAAGCAAACATAAAAGTGGTCTGGAGCCTTAGTTGCTAAATGAAAGCAAATAGTTACTTAGCTGGGCCTTCTTAAATTTGGACGCAACAAGAGTTTTTACCTCTTGCAGCTTCCTCGAAGTATCCATGCGTTTTTGTACGCAATATTCACTCAGTTTCTGACCGTGACTTCGATGGTCAAGGATGGAGGTGCGATAACTTGTTGTGGACTAAGAAATACTTGAGCTGTGACCTCTTTAGCCAATAATGTGTTTTCATAGAGGTATTAATCCACAGGATTCCTATAGGTGACAGATATTACGTCTCACCAAAGATCTGCTTACACTAAGCCAAGTGTCGGATATATTCAGTGTTCTGTACATTGTCCTGCAACCAACTGATAGCGAAGGACCTGTAATGAGACAAACCGCATCATCTTCATAGGCCTTAAGCCATTTGTAGAGATTTGTACATTCGGAAAGTTACAGAGTGTAGCAATGCTGCGGCTCAATCATTTGTAACTCGAATCTGTTGTTCTCACATTACATATCCCATTCTCTTATTGGAGGAAAAGAAGCATGTGTAAGATGTGCAAGCATTAGCTGAGTTTCGTGGAATCAGTCTCCAAGAGGAGCTAAAAGAGTCTCGCTCCTTGTGTGAAGGAACCCAGCTTAGTGATTTTATCACTCCTAAGGACTTTCACGGGCCTATATATTTGATTCCGGCCTCGGTTTGACTTCACTGAACATACTAAGACGTATCGTAGAACAATTTTCCGCCATCCATTGTCTAATTTGGTTTGGAAACAAACAGGTTTCGGTATTGTACCATCTTCAGTGTCAACTTTCGTTCCGAATAATTTCTGTTTTCCCGTCATAATTTTTATTTAGCCGTGCTTAGTGATTCCTGCAGGGTAATACTGGCTATGATAATAAAAAGTCTTTCGTTAGTCAAATGAAAGGCAGATGAAAAGATAATTTGAATGATTTTTATTATTCTGCACCTAAGTCTTAGAAAAAAAGCTCTCTCACTCGTGGTGAATAGCTATTCTGAGAAAAAGCACTTGTATATCTTTTGGCAAAACACTAAATAGTGTGCCATTCGAGAGATACAGGTTTTTTAATTTAAATTTTTTTTCTTTTCAATAAAATTTAATTTTAGTTTCAAGATTTTATTGTTTTACAAAGAAAAATATACTTTTTTATTTCATTTTATTTTAGAATCTTAGTTTTTTTAAATCTATGGTTTTTATTAAACTTCCTTTTAATTTTTAGATTTTGTTTTAAAAATAAAAGTATATTTCTAGTTTTTTTAACTGTTAAGCAATACTTTATTTCTTTTTGATTTATATTTTTTTATTTTCTAAATTAATTTTTAGATTTTATTGTTTTAGAAAAAAAAATATTTTTTGTTTTAATTTCATTTAATTTTTAAAAACATTTTCATATATTTTTGCTTTATTTTACTATTTTATTTTTATACCCGAGCGTACTTGTGCACAACGATATTCTTTGTTCACAGAGTGGTTATTTCTGAAGGCCAAAACGAATCGAGATATATATAGACAAATGTATATATAAATGCTCATAAAGAAATCGACTAAGCCGTGACTAACTCTCCGTCCGTCTGTGCAAACCATAACTCGAGTAAAAATTTAAGTATCTTAACGTAACTTGGTACGCGTACTTATTTTGAGCGTAGAACGGGCGATATTGAAAATGGGACAACAGTCTCGCCCACCTCCCATGTAAGGGTAGTTTTTTGGGAATACGAAAACTGCGAGATTTTAGTAACTGCTAAAGCTTACTCACTCAAAATTGATATTTGCAAATATATTAAGGCGGAAAATAAGAATTATATAAATTTTTAGAAAACGGGCGTAGCCATGGCCACTTATGATTACCAATCCACCAATTTCTCATAAATTTGGCACAGTTTTTGGCCCTGGAAAAACATTTCAAATGGCTGAAAATGTTTAAAATTGGACAATACAAGATCTTTTGACTGTTCTACCGTGGCAAGGGTAGCTTATCAGACCCAAGATGCTGCCTCTTATATTGTGTTATAAGTTGCAATATCATGATGTACGCCGGTCTTGGAATTGTTTAAGCTGCTGCTAGTATTTTCCCGCGCTAAGTTGGCACACCATTAACACCTTTGTGGCTCTGTATGTGGTTGCATCTAAGTGCTACCTCCATTGAAGTTTTTTCTCTAGAAGAAGTCCGTTGTGATTCATTTCGCTGGTACCTAACCCTGACTGAAGCTCCACCTAAGGTTATATGTATGTGGTTTTCAGTACGTAGGGATCCTGCCTCTGGTGAAAGATCTGATAGAGGTTAGTCAGTTCGGTGAGTGTAGGAAGCTCATAAAGTACGTCTATTGAGTTTATTTTTTATCCAGCTTTTTGACAATAAACATCTCCGCTGCTCTAGCCGCCAAACCGACAATCTGATGGATGCCATTAAAATATTTTCCTTCTGTTTATTTGTGCAATACACACATACTTATGTACATACATATATGTAAGTATATAAATATATCTAATTTTGTTAGCGCTTGCCTTACCTTGATTGTCTGCTTGAGCTAACAGAATTTAACATTTCCCAGTCTCTAACCCAGACAAGTTTCTATGTTTACAATTTTCAGATGTTATCCTTGCTTTTTAATGCTTGCTGAACCTCAAAAATAGTAAATTATACATAAATAGCGCCACGTCAAAGTGAAACTTCTTGTTCTCATTTTTTATTTACATATGCATTTGTTGTGTATCCAGTAAATTTAGTTTCTGTCAGAAATGCAGCTACACTGTTATCAAGAGATTTGTGGTTGGGTGGTTATACATAAATATGTTTTTGTTGTGCGGCAAGAGAGNTTGCATGTTCTTAAAAAAAATAAGTTTTTTTTTAGAAAGCGAAAACAAGGTGGCAGGACTTGCTGAACATTTATAAATGATTTTATGGATATACAATGGAGCATTATAGGTCTAACAATGTGAGCGAAATAATTGGGATGAGATTTCTTTTCAATTAAGGTCCACATCTTATTTGTTTGCAGTATTGTGCTCTGTCAGTTGACAGTATGCCAAAATAAAAATTTTCCATATTTTGGTAATCTTATTTTAACCTGCTATATGGAAAACAGGAACAGTCTATCTCTTCGAGGAAGTGTATACCGAAAAATGTCAACGCCTGGTCTCTGCATTCGTCAAAAGCGGACCAGTAGTATAAATCATTGTATATGGTATCTTTCGTGATAGACTGAGGACGTCTGTACATATTCTTAACTGGAAATATTGGACAACTGAGTTCCAGCCTGAAATTATAAAACATTTTAGAATTTGTCTTAGATAAAAAAAAAATCTCTCAAAATCATTGCCATCAGTTCAACCCGAATGCGAGGGAGAGAAGAACTTCGATCACAGAAAGTGCGCCTCAGTCAAACTTCTCTTCACTGGCCCTTATGAAATAGCCTAAGCTTTCTTCGTATAATTTCAGCTCGAATGACATAACTATGGTTGCCATAGAAGTAAACGACAAGCATCGATTCGTTGCGTCGATCGATTATATGACCAAGACCAACGCCACCCAGCCAACTACATAGTGCCATTGGTGGAAGAAGCCCAGGGTAGAGGCCCTGAAATGGTTGAAGGTGCTGATGCGAATTTTCATCCCATTGGGCCAACAGCGACATATGCATTTGTTAGAGGTGAGCCTCTTTTCACTTAAGTTAACCACAGATATATTGGTCCTATATCGGCACATGCGTTGTATATCACATTGTTTTACGGTAAAGCCATCCAGATCCAAGTCCTAATGTTGTTATATTTGTCAACTGTTCCTCCTTACCCAACACTTTACAGAACGGTTGAAATTCCCACGCAATAACAAAGTTTTCAGGAATATGAGTAACATAATTTGCGAAGCTGTTTAAAGAATTAAGTTTTACGTCAAAACTACAACCGACTTCAATTCTCATATAAAAATTGAGGAGTACGATTAATTTCTTCAGGACACAATGATCAAAACTAAGAAAAATTAGCATGGGACCACCCTTGATAGTTGAAAGTGATAAATAATGGAGAACGGTTTACGTGGTCCAATGTTATTAGGTAATATATGTATGTACATAAAAAAATAAAAAATACTGAAAATATTCCCTTTTTTTTGAAGTCAGTAGAAATTATGTGAAAACATGTGTAGTGAGAACGTTGAGACACTCTCTGACTCCCGAGATGTTTCCGGCTTACCATGAGTCCTGTCCACCTTCGCACTTAGACGAAGATCTTAATTCAAAACATCACCTTTTGAGCCTGAACTTTGACCCCTTATAGCACCTATAATATAAGTAAGTTTGCACAAAAAAAAATTATATACCGTTTAATCAAGACCAAAAGGCGGACTACCTCTATATTTTTACTTTTTGAGTTTATAAATACAATCTTTAAAAACGATTTTTTAACAAAGGTCCTATTTCGAACTGTGAAGGACCATATCTCGACTTCGGAGGCTAACTTCTCCACCTAACCTTTTCAATGTAGAAAAGGTCTTCCTTTGCTTCCACTATCCAGTAGGATCTGTATACAAGGCGAAATGACATTCAGGCCTGGAACATACATATATTTTTACAGTACATAAAATCCCGGAATATGCCTTCCCAGTAGGTAATTTCAGGAGTCAAGAGGCCTAAATAATATAAATTTATGCATTCGCGTAGATTGTAAATGGATGAGCCCTTCTAGAAGCCATGCAAGGAGGCACTTTTTTCAGCCCTTCGTGTTTAGGTCTATTAGAATGGCTTTACTTAAGAAGGCCTACCTAAATTATCTCTTGGGTTAGTTAAGCTAAATGACACAGCATTTTTCGTAGATTTTAAAGCCACTTTTTATGACCCGAATAGAAGACAATTATATTTTTTTCCGCGCAAATTTTTATTCGCCAAAAGTATGTCTTAACCTAGACTAGTGCATACAAACATACATACCAAGGATGCATTGTAACGTTAATTTTAGCGTTTACTAAAAAAGCAATCGTTTCTGTTGAAAAGATTCAGTGTTTTATCGTTTAGGTAATTATCAAAATAATTCTATTTTGGTTTTTAACGAAACGAAATTCAATAGTTAATGCTGTAGCTGTAGCATGCATTCGTTAATTCAGCTCTGAAACGAAACTAAATTATGTTGATAAGCTATTTTTGCGCATCAACAAATCGAAATCGATTCATATAGTTTGTTGAGCATCTCTGATGCATACGTATATTTTATACACACATGTGTTCATACTAATGTACGTAAACACACTCACGTCAGCGCGTTATATAGTCAAACGCGTGCTAATAATAAAATTGTTATTTACCAACGTTTTCATGCATTTTTTGGCTTTCAAGTTGCATATTCAAACACATAAAAACAAAAAACACAGCACAACTAAAGCTAACACTTCAACTTACTTTGAGGTGGAAATGCTCAAAATCTGCTGCACTAACGCGCGTTACACAATTATTTGGTCGGCTATGGGATGCTCGCATGTATGTGTGTATACACTAAACATTAGGGTTATAGTTTCTCTTAAAGTTTTAGATAAAAAAAATCATGTAGTGGCACACGGTAGGCTTTTATTTAAAACACAGGAAGCATAAAAATAGATTCCGCACGAAACCGGAAGTCGGTAATACCACCCAAAGATTGAGCATCCTCGATTTGGTAGATCATATTTTTGCGTTTTTTAAATAAAAACATTTCCCTCCCAGATCTATAGCCCTGTCCGCGGCGGCAACGAGTACTGATGAAAATGGAATGACGATCTATATGAGCTTTTGAACGCCATGGACATAGCGCATAAAAATACAATGATTGCGCTGGCTTGGACATGCTGTACGCATGGATGAAGAAGTCACAGTGAAAAGATCCTTCGGGTCGGCACCCATGGATGAACAACGAAAGAAACGACTCCCACGTATACAATGGCAGGGCAAAGTGACGAAGGACCTGTCTGCACTCGGCATATACAACTGGCGCACAGAGGTCGGAAACGGTAACTTAGAGGGACATCTGTGATTTTGTTGAAGTGACAAATTCAAAATTTTTTTCTTTCAATTCTATAACACATTGGCTGCATTTCTTTATTCATTCTGAACGTTTGGAATACACTTTTTTGTTTATTTATTCTTTAGAACGTTCCTGATGATATGTTGACGTATTATTCAAACGCATTCTGTTTATTCCGGCTGTGAAATGGGATTATCCGGAATGTATAAAGAAACGCAGCCATTAATTGATGCAAAAGAATCCAATTTTCTTTTGAAAAAAAAAAACGATTTTTGTTGACAGGTAGGTATTATCTAATTTTTATTTATATTTATATCTATTTGATGGATATACATTTTTGAATTGATACTTGTAATTTTAATTGTGAATTTCTGAGTTATTACAAAAAAGCCGCACTAGCCAAGCAAAATTTTGTAAATATTGAACTTCATAAAAATAAAAAAATATTTTTAAAAATATGTTGGATCCGCCATTTTGAACTTTTAACATTTTATATAATTTTGTAATGAGAGACTCAAAATATACCTAAATATTAAATTTTATAAAAATTCATGCAAACCGGATTCGTTAAATGACGTTGCTCCTCTGGATTATCGTGTCGGAAAATTTCGATATATAAAGGGGGGTGTGACACCTCCCATACAAACCGAATTTTCGTAATGCATATCTCTGAAGGTGTTCATGGTAGAATACTGGAACTTGATTTGGCGATATATCTAAGCAATCGCATACTCTTGGAGGAAAATATGAGCTATTGAATAAGGGGGCGTGACACCTCCCATACAAACCGTGCACAAGTGGGCTCGGGTATAAAAATAATAATTTTGGGCGGGACGAAGTTCGCTGGGTCTGCTAGTTTACTAATAAAGAAAGAGGACAATACTCTTACCAAAATGTCAGAAACTAACACAAAATTTACTCGAAGAAAGTTCTTCGAGTAAAATGTATAGAATTTTACACAAAGCTGTTTCAAGAATTTTTTTTTGTACGCTTGAGTTTCTCTGCTAGTAGCTTGTGGAAAATATCGGTAGAGTACAATAACGCCCATCTTTTATGAAATAAATCAAGCGGGCGTTATTTCCTTTTCTTTGGGAAATAAAGCATGCGGCCATTATTGCCTTTTCTCTGGGAAATAAAGCCCGCGGGCATTATTGCCTTTTATTGGTGGCCCGAAAAAAAAACCTTATGCATCACGTGTTAGAACTTGTCATGAGTTATGCATAAGGCAGTTCAAGGACAAAAATTCTTATAACACTAAATTCATCTCAAAACAATCTATCAAACTAGGGATTGATGAGAGATGATAAACTTGTTTCTTTTGTATGACGACCAACCCGGTCTAATGTGCATGCTATGAAAGTACTTAAGTACATGGATGAATGTACGTACACACATACATATATGGATATGTCACTGTATATATAAAATAGGGTTTACTTGGTTAACGTACATGAAAATCGCTTAAAAGAAAACGAGTACAGATTTACACGCACACGTACGCACTCTCTGACGGAGAAGTATGTATGTATGAATGAATATGCACATACTCGTGTATGCATGATAAGCACCGAAAAATTCGTTGAATTTATAAGAGTTGTTGTAAACTATTGCATCGGTTAATTTTTTT
>NW_016167442.1:11150-11687 GCF_001687245.7 Rhagoletis zephyria
GAAATGTCAAAGCATACTGAGCATCTTTCTCTTTGACACCATGTCTGAAATCCCACGTGATCTGTCAAATACTAATGCATGAAAATCCTAACCTCAAAAAAATCACCCGTTATAATTGTCTATACCTTAGAATTATAGTTTAGCCGTAAAAGGGGTGTAAAGGAAACATGATTGCCTATTTATATAATGATATATTTATTTTTATGCAGAGTATGTAGAATTTCATATTTAATCACTAATTACTAATCGGATTAGGTTAAGTTAAAGTGGCATATGCAGTGCAAGAGTGCGTAAGCCTGTTTCAATATTACTGGCGGAAGCAATTTATTTGCTTTCTTCCCACAGAAATATGTATGCCATGGCTCTGCCCTCATAAAGTGTATCGGAAAAATTAGGAGAGTTATAGCGGAAAAATGTAATTTGGTGTGCTGCTTCAGAATATGCAAATTTAGAAAAATCGGCAATATCGGTGCAAGGACATGACCACCTACCTTCCATATATCCTTAGAAGGCTGGATCGATTTTTTATGGGGGGGG
>NW_016167442.1:11721-21476 GCF_001687245.7 Rhagoletis zephyria
GGGGGGGGGGGGGGGGGAATAATAATCGTTGTACACTAGATGATATATCAAGTGAAACGTTATTCAATTTAGTATCTCAGGTTCATACATCATGGACCTGGGATAAGTAAATAGTAGAATATATACATATTAACTAAATAAAATGTAGGTAAGCAACGCCCATTTAAGTCCATTTACATATGTATTCTTTGGCGTGCAATGCGGTATAGTCGTTGTGCTGGGTATGCAGTTACAGTTACACGGCTAAACTCAATCCAATCCGAGTAGAGCCTTGGGTCACGGCAGAAAGATAGGGAGCTTCGGTGGGGCTACTCCGACTTATTGGGGTTAAAAGGGCTCACTGAAGTCTGCAGCGTCTGTTCACCAGTAGGTGCGGCTGCAAGCGGGAGTCTGTCTTGTAGCAAGCGGCTTGCTATATAAACATGATTTGGTTGCGAAACCATCCCCGTCCCCGCAATGGACAATTCACTACAAGAGCGTGCAAATGCTAGCGTATGCCGATGACATTGACAGTGTCGGTAACAAAAACCGCGATGTCTGTTCTTCCTTTTCCAAGTTGGATAAGGAAGCAAAGCGAATGTGTCTAATGGTAAACGAGGACAAGACGATGTTTATCCTATCATCAAACAAACAGTCAGCACATTCGCGCCTTGATAGTTATAATTTCGAGAAAGTAATTAATGGTCAGTACTGGATAATCTTTACTTACATATATAGGCTCTTTATTAAATCAAACGATCTTAACGAAATTTCGCGCCCAGGCGTCGTTTAGTCCAAATTAAAATATAGTTCGATTTGATAAAGGGGCGTGGCACGTACCATACAAATGGAATATTTCACACTGCATTTGTGGTAGAGGACCGGAACTTGGTGTGGAGATATATGTAATCAATACCATACTCATGAAAAAATGTGGGTTGCTGGAAAAGGGCCCGTGGCACCTCCCATACGGACTAAATTATTTTATACTACCACCTGTTAAAAAAATAACTTCAATTCAAAGTATTTTTATTACAAAATAGATGTCGATCGAGTCGTTGTATCCCAGAAATGGTGATTCTGAGGAACAATAGTGTCATAACGGTTGTTATAGATATTTGCATGATCTACACTCTTCGCTAACCTATTTTTATGATAAACCTTACCGTTTAGCTGAAAATGGTACAAATCCAGTTATGTGACCTTTGAACTTGAATAATTTTTTTTACCGATCTGGGATCAATAAGAACTTTTTACATTTCACTTATAATGACGTTCGTAATATTTGTACCAATTTTCAGCTTTATGCGAGTTACAGCAACCTTGAAAATCTAACCAAACCGGGCTAGTAGAAAACAATTTGAAAGATATGGTTTAAATAGAGTAGCAACAAAAAAAAAAAATATTAGTTACACGGGTTATAATGTTCTTCAATTAGGTTGACAAGTGATAATTTAGGGGAAAAAATTGTGATACTATGTTGAAAAAAAAATGTTTCACAAATCCTCATCTCAAAAGATTTTCCTATATATCTTTAAATTCATAATTTTTCATATGTTCCATGAGAAAGTGAGTCTTAGTGCAAAAATATTTTTTTTTTTTTATAAAACTAACATTTGTAAACATCTTGAATTAACCAAAAAGTAACAAATTAAAGCTTTGAATACATTTTTATTAAATTTTTTTACGTTTGGAAATCAAGTTCTAAGTAAATTTTTTGAGTGGGTTTCAAATAGTCTCTGTTGAAAGTACTGTCAGAAAATTTGCGACTCAAATTTCAAGTGCTTGATAAAAAAATATATATAGTAGAACTCATCTGCTTTTAATAAAATTGTGTTATATACTAATATGTGTGGCTGCTTTATCTATATTATGAGTTATTATTCGGCAGTATTGGCCTTGTCCCACCCGTCACAAAAAAATTGTTATATTTAATTACTGAAATTGAGGTTTTTAATATTAGAAATTTATTGCTAATGTTTACGACACCCGTAACAAATACGGGAGGGACAGTTGTCAGAGGTGGATTTACAGGGCTGACAAGCTTTATTTGTTTGTGATGGTGGACGCAGGGGAAGAGGGGGAACGCGCGGACTCGCCAATTACCTACATATATACCCTTGCGATCAGCTGATTAATGGCGTTTTCTTTTTTACCGAAAAATTATACCTTATCATTGCCCTCTCCGCACAAACACTAAGAACCGGGCAATATAAAAGCAACATTTTTTGCAGAAAGAAAATGCCATAGGTTAACCCTTATCGGTCTCCCAAAAATTTGTCGAATTGGTTCTTGTGTATACGCTCGTATACAAATCGATCTGACACTTCTAATCAGATTTTTAAGAAAAATATGACTTATGCAGTTATACAGCCCAGATATTTGCAGCTATGCCCCATTCATCGTATTTCCTGAACGGCTGTGGTGTCAGTCTAGCAGTTTTTTATGATACAGCAGTTGCATAGAGGCACCTGCCTTATAGAGGGTCCGGATATTCCAAGTGCATATCCGTAAATCGTAGTCCTTGTAACGATTGTCAGTGCCGTAAAAGTTAAGAAGAATATGCCTCGAGCAGATTCTAGTCCTTTCATGTAACCTGTTTTTAAGTGATGTGAGGCTCAAGCCCAGCACATAACCCCCTTCGGGTTGGGTGGCTTTTCAGCCGAATGCACGTTTATAGTATAGAGAGCCGCTTGCTCAAAGATTCCCTCGCTTCTGTCGTGATCCAAGGCTCCACTCGGATTGGCTACCGCATCGCGCACGCAAGAGGGATTGAAAATTGCCGTGCGACTGTAACTGAATACCCAAAAGAACGACTGCGCCTCATTGCTCTCTGTGACAAACTACTAATTTATTGAAACAAGATTTTGCGTGCGGAATTTCCATAAAACAGTTACACAGATTAATAGCAAATTTTTTTTTTCTCCCATAGTAGTATTTTCTAACTTATTCTACTTCCAACAAACTTATTATACAAATTATAAAAAATACAACGTTCGTATGTAAAAATGCAGGTGCTTTTACAGTACATATGTATGTACATTAGACTTCATAGCTCCCCATATAAAAAAAAAAAACGGTACTGTGTTTCCATTGGAATTATAAAATCTATTATGTTCTAAGACTTCCACCAAAATATGTATGCATTTCGAAAAAAAAAATATAAAGATTTACGGCAGCTGCATCGATTTGAAAATACTTCCAAACATGGGATTTCTTTTGAACAAAAATACTTTATTACAGCTGGTTTCACCAGTAATTTAAATGGAAAATTATTTTTTATTTTCTGTCAATTTCCATATAAAATTCAAAAAATTAAAATAATTTTTTACTTAAATTGCTTTCGTGAAATTGGCTACTGATGATTTTTCTTTTTAATCTGCTCAGACGGCAAAACAGTTTAAGCTTAAACATTTTGCATAAAAAAAGCAGAATTGTGAAAAAGATTGGTATAAGAAAAACTTGAATAACGCGATTAAAACTATTTCGATTTAAATAAGGTACATATGTGCGGCATCATTAGATAAGTATTTTGTCACCCATTTTATTTATTTGCAAATAAACTCAATGTACATATGAAAGAGAAAGGTGGGATGAACGAGCGTCATTCCAAGTTGAATTAAGATGTGTTGGTATTTGAAAAAACAATTTGAAAAATTTAAATAATAATTAATTAAAAAAAAACCGTCTCAAAAATGTCATTATTACGATTTCGTTGAAAATATTTTTAAATAATTGTATGCATATCTTTTAAGCATAAACTGTTATATACCCCGCGGGAATTTTTTTCAAAAAGTGCTTTAAGAAACTATTTTTATTCATAAAAAACTCCATTGTCGGAGGTATTTTCAAATTGGTCTGTCTTACGTAAATCTTAATATTTTGTCCGAAATATAATAAGTTTTATAATCCTGACAGAAAACCCGCAACTTGTTTGGTGATCTAGTCTAATGTATGTACTTACATAAGTAGTTACAACCCTAGATACTACAAAGTTTACAGCATTTTTTTCATACGTTTTAAGTAGCCATAATGATCGTAAGAAAACGTGTAAAATCCAAATCTTTTGTATGTTCAGGCAAAGTTAAAAAATGGTAGCGTAAAGTTACGAAATTTTTTACGACATATCATTTTACAGCAAAAGACTGGCACTCCGCCTGCACTTTCGGTAGTTCATTGGGTATGTAAAGCAAATTTTTATTGCCTTCAGAGTGGCATGAAAGAAAGCGCGTAAAAAAGTGTGAATGTCAGTGTAAGTACAGGAATATCGTTCAAAATTAAATGCTAAATCTACGTAAACATAATAATAATGCCATAAAGGAAACAGCACGTAAAAACTACTACTGCACACGAGCAATGTACTTACATATGTATGTATATACCTAAGTTTATCGGTAATGATTTTAACGGGTTTGATAAATTTTTTTATTAAAATAATGTGTTGCGTTTCAAATTTATCTATCTTGATGGGTTTTATCTCCAAGAAAATTCATATAAGATTGCCACCTGTTCGAATAATTTATATTTTAGACAAAACGCCTTAATATGGGTATCAAATGAGAGAAAGGTTGCAATATACGTACCCAACCTGCAAGTTAAAGTTCCGAAATTATTAAGAGTATCCAAATTCTGTAACGCTTTTTTTACAAATCGTCAAAGAAAATCATATGAAGTGGTTGACATGAGCTCATAAAGAGATTTCTGTACGTTTCCTTAAAGAAAATTCTAAAAAAATTCTTCATCATAAAAATTCCATCTCATAAAATTGTTTTTTAATTTGCAGCCAATTTGAAGTCAGTTAATGAAGTGTAGTCATTGAGCGAGGAAGTACAATTTCAAGTTTAATGGAATATGTATGTACGTATTGTATGTACATACCGATTTTTTAAGTAAGATCTAAATAGCTAAATACATATATTTGTATAAAAACTGATTTTTAACAAGTAAGAAAGTCTAAGTTCGGGCGGAGCCGAACATTAAATACCCGGCGCAAGTATTAAATATATGTTTTTTCACCTTTCCGAAAGCTACCGCTACATGGTAAGCCGGGGCGTATCAATTTTGAGTAAATTAGAGTCCTTAAATTTCGATTTTGAAGTTTCAAGCAGTTCTGAAATTTACCGTTATATGAGAAGCGGCCGTTATTTTAGTCCGATTTCAATAATTTTCAACGGTTTGCTTATATGTGGCAAGCACAATAACCACACCGAGTTTGGTACAAATTGGTAGAACGGTTACTGAGATACATATATGTGATCATAAGTGGGCGGTGCCACGCCCATTTTCCAAAAATTTATCACAAACGTATTTCTTGGTAGAGAATTGTTGCAAGCATTAATTTTGAATAAATTAGCTTTAATATTTACTGATTTATCGAAGATTTCGTATTTCTCCAAATTACCGTTATATGGGTGGTAGGTGACTAACAACTGTGCCAAGTTTGGAAGAAATTGGTGGAGCGGTTACCAAGATATACACATGTATCCATAAGTGGGCGTAGCTACGCCCATTTTCTAAAAATTTATAATATTCTTATTTTTCGTCTAAAAGTAGTTACTAAAATATCGCAGTTTTCGTATTTCTGAAAATTACCGTTATATGGGAGGTAGGCGTGGTTATTGTCCGATTTTGCCCATTTTCAACACTATCCGTCCTACGGCCGAAATAAGTATACTTACCGAGTTTCGTTAAAATATCTTAATGTTTACTCGAGTTATCGTGTGCACAGACGGACGGACAGGCGGACGGACAGACGGACGGCCAGACAGTCACCGCTTAATCGATTTCTCTTTTCATTCTGATCATTTATGTATACATTTGTCTATATCTATCTCGATTCGTTTTGCCTGTTACAAACAACCGTTATGTGAACAAAGTTATAATACCCTTGTGCACAAGTGCGCTCGGGTATAAAAATTGTAATTTTTTTTTTTAATATTTTAAGACAATCCGTATTTTCTGTTTTCAATTTAATATACATAAGTGTGTACTTATCTGGGCATTCTACATTAGTTTGTCTGTAAGGCATTCTTTGTTCGCTTCTCTGGATGCGTTCTTCCTTCGTTCGAAGGTTATGCTGCGGATAAGGGCTTACGGCCAATGGCATGCTCATGTTAAAATAATGCCTTTTTGAAGCGAAAGAGTAATCGTCTAATTTGATTCCATTTTAGTTCCTGTGGTAATCGTGTTTTTCCTGGGACGTACATACAACAAACTTGCATTTGCTCATTTACGTCAACTACTCCATGCAGGTTTAAATTTCAGTGACGAATAAATTTGAACAGGTATCACAATTTTAATTATTTTTGACTTTATTGCAGCTACTTATTTAGTTAAAAAAGAAATAGAATTTTGGCTGAAAAAGCGATTTTTTTTACCGAAAAAGCTAAACCGTATCAGTACCAAAATTGCCACATAACTACTCCTTTCCCTGACTTTGTTCCATATATCGTATAAATTTCACCGTAGACCACGCCCAGACAATTTTAAAATTAAACATTTTTTTTTTTCATTATTATTTTGGATAAAAAGCTCAGTTAGTCTGGAATTTACCTAATGTAACTTAATACATTGGCCAACGCATTATATTTTTGTTCACAAATTTTGTGCAAAGTGACAATCAGCTGAAAAGGAAAATACAAAAACAAAATATTTTCGCTTCTGGCTAGGCTGGCTAAAAAATAGTCGTGAAATATTGAGTTTTTATTTTTTTGGATGACAATGTAGTTTAGAAAATGGTAACAAGGGGTTAAGATTTCTTTACCATTCAGAATACTGTGAAAACGTGGTTTGTAGGGCAGCCAGCAAAAATGAAATGTAGATCGATTTTATTTTCGATTACTTCGACGGTCCGTTTTCCTTCTAAAGTATTTATGTTTAGAAAACTACCGAAAATGGTTGTGACACCGTTGCGTTTTCCGATGTTCTTCCAAAAGTTTTCCTTCTGCACTTCACAGATGCATTTTCATAGTTCGGAAAAGGAAAAACAAGAACAATTGCGAATCATTTTATTGCGTCTGACGGCATTGTAACCCGAAATTTTCTAAAAGCTAACAAATAGTTACACGCATGAACAAGTACACAATTTCGGATACGAAAACGGCATACCGGACGTTTCTCTGCTAGCAGGGCATTAAAACAAGTTTTACATTCCATGAGTTTAGTCGCTGAGTATGGAAAATAATAATTTAACTACCTTGCAAAGAAATCTTCAACTTTTCCTAATTTGACTGTACTGTAATATACTTTGTTCAAATGCAAAACCAAAGTGGCAATCACTAGCAGCCTACAGATTCTACGATAGTGGCGGCCGAGTTGACCAAACCGCTTTGCTGAAATTTTTTATGGACACGTATAGTGCATACCTTTTATTTATTTTTTAACAACTTTTAAGCCACAGGCAACATAGCAATTCATTCGACCGCCAATTCTTTTCAACACCGGTGCAACATTAATTTTTTTGCAGCCCATTTGTAGGCCTTCGCGAGTCGTTTTTTATATATAAATTTTTATATATAACTGCGCGACTCAAAAAAAAAATACCAAAACTAAACAAAACCATTCAAATAAGCGCGGCTGAAAAAAAATATATATATATTTGCAATTTTGCATCATTCCTGCAAATGGCTGATTGCGAGCAAAATGCGAAGAATAGCGAGTTGGGGTGCCAGTCAGTTGCAGCAGCAGCAACAGCACAGCCAAGCAAGCATCACCCGCAGCCTAGGCCATCAATGCCAAAGCCATACAATATTTCATGGCAACTTGCGTTTGCCATTTTCGACTGCCAGCCTGACCCAGTCAACCCTATCTATCGCCCCCACACGGGCAGCAGCTTACTTCGCGCTTGCAACGTCTGCTGCGATTGCTGCTGTTGCGGCACTCTCTCATGCCCCAAATGCTGCGTACATTGCCGAGCTAATGATGTTGGCAGCCAACGTGGTGTTGGTGATGATGATTGCTTGTGTAATTAGCATTTTTTGTTGCTGATGATCGCCTGGCTCGAACACGAGACTTGCATACGCTTTGATGGTGAACAGCAAATTATACTGAAAACTGCTGGTTATAAAATACATATTTTAAAATGGTTTTTTTCTTCACTCCCTTGCACAGCTGTGAGCTCGATAGCTTTGTTAATGTGCAACCATAAAAATTAGAGCTCTCTAAGAATGTATTTGGTAAAATTTTTTAATTGGCATTTTAATTATTTTCAATTTACACTAGCGCAATGCATTTGCATTTGAATTTACAATTATGCAATGCGAAAATTTAATTAATTATGCACTTAGAAATCTGTCAAACCGCTGTCAAACAGAAAAGCCAGTCAAATGAGCCTGTAAGTACGTACTATATGCTACGTATGTACGCTAGGGTGGGCCAGCACATAAGGAGTGATTTTTTTTCTGAGAAATCCCAATATGCGTGTACAACGCCAGGACCGGCTCTTATTGGTTTATTGGATTTGCTACCTCTGGATGTGCGATCTAAGAGGAGACAATGAAAACGATGTGTCTACTGAACTCTTGTGGTCTGTGGCACGACGATCGGAGGTCTGGGCACAGAGATTTGTTTAGAAGGTTGTCCTCGCAATAACCTTTGCTTTAGGCACCTAATGACAAACTGATACCTGGAGTCTCCTTTCGAAGAAAGTACGTCGTTAGATTTCTTACAGGGGAGCAATAGAGAGAGCCAGAAGTTTGGAGAAAACCATCGATACCTCAAATATTCAAAATGGTACAGAAGCTGTATGGGATCTGGATGATAACTTCAGATGCTTTACTGCTTTGGGTGCAATGGCACAACTGAAAGTTACAGACTTTATAACTGTGGAAAGGTGGCGCGGACATAAAATCAGAATCTGCAGTGACAGCCAAGCTGACAGCCGCTCGCATCTCTTTAAAAATTGTACCGGAATGTAAGTTGAGTCTGGACTCCGTTACAAGGTAGATAGTTCTCTGGAGCATCCAATTGGATCGGTGCGAATTCTAGGGTCAAGCATAATAGGAACGATCGGGTGTATCAAGGATCTTATAAATAAATATCATTACAGCCGTTGGCGTGGTATTGACACCTGCATAACAATATGTTTTCCTCAAAAAGCCTGACAGGGTAGTAGCAAAATTCCTTCTCAGCCGAAGACGGATTCATCTACGAGCCAAATTAGGACTTGTTACGGAGACGAATTATGATCACTGCGTACACCTTGTTTGGGGGAAGGGACAGAATAGAACATTTTCTCTGCCGCGATCCTTCCTTTGTCAGATTTAGATTCTACTTTTTTTGGGCCGGATGTATTGACAATGAACGAGATACATTCTCTTTCCCTTAAGAGTCTGCAAAGATTCATAAAGGAATCTGGTAAGTTTACGTAGAAGCACTGAACTCCACCCCACCTATATAACCCTTTCCTCCAAATTCAGTCTCTAGGCCTTAGGTACAATGGGTAATACTGACTCAGTGCTTGAAAAATTATTTTTATTGAGTTTTCCGCCCACCCGAAATCCTATTCCATGGTCTTCGATGCATTTACATTTATTGTTGTTGTACAGGTAATACTAATCTCTGCCTAGAAATCTTAGTCGCCAAGCTCAACAGACTGTCGACTTAGGATAAATGCTGTTTCGACGGGGCTGGACAAAAGAAGAATGGCTGTTAGCTGTGGGGGGTTATTGCAAGCAAGTGTGGAGGGCGTTGGTGTCATATGAAGGTATGGCGTATTTTGGTATAGAGTGTGAATAAGTAAAAATTTACCCTGTTACAGTATCCAGACATTCACTGGG
>NW_016167444.1:0-21471 GCF_001687245.7 Rhagoletis zephyria
GCTCACACCAGAGGTGAAATTACAAGTCTTCAGGTGCTCCTCCCACTTCTTCCGCTTATGTACGTTTACAAGTTGCCGAATCTCCGCGTTGAGATCCCTGATACGGGGATCTCCGCGATCGGCCTGACGAAGGCTATCACGCTCATCGGCTAGAATAGCCTCTTCAGCAGTGAAATTTGGACGTGGGTCCGTAATGCATCCTGCTGGTACAAAGCGAGCTGCAGCAGTGGCGACGCCCTGCGGAACTTACGTTCACCAAGGTGGACGTCGGTTGGTGTGGGGAGAGCAGCGAAGGTGTTTTCATTGAATACAATGGGCCGTACAATTAGTACATAAAGACATTATTGCGAGATACTTTTCTGCAGTCGCTTAAACAATTCTATATCTTCTTCAATTTCACAATCTCAACACGGGTTTTCTAAAGGAAAATCTACTATCACTAATTTATTGGAGTTTACAACTCATGTCTCAAACGGTTTTAGAGAAAATGCTCATACCGACGTAATATACACCGATAAAGCCTTTGACAAAGTATGTCACTCGTTACTTATCCGTAAAGTCGACCCAATCGGCTTTCAGCACAGTCTTCTTCAATTGATCTCTTCTTACCTCTCTGGTAGAACACAAAGAGTTATTGTTAATAATTGTTCTTCCAACATCATTAAAGTTTCTTCAGGAGTTCCTCAGGGGAGCCACCTTGGTCCGATTCTGTTCCTGATATTCATTAATGATATTTCTTCTATAATAAAACATTCAGACATTTCGCTATAATATTCTCCTGTCCTTTAATATATCGTATGTCATTAGTAAATTGTGCAATAAATTCCATATGTCTAGTTTGTCTCGGACTACGTTCGGTTTTTGAACTCAAAGCATATATCAAAGGCTTGTGATCTGTAAAAACTGTAAATTGTCGTCCTTCTAAAAGATAGCGAAAATGTTTAATGTTCAAATAAATAGCTAGCAACTCCCTGTCAAATGCACTGTACTTAACCTCGGATGGAGAAAGTTTCTTAGAAAAGAAAGCTAGTGGCTCTGATTTGTTATCAAACGTTTGATGTATGACACCACCAATTGCCGTATTAGATGCATCCACATTTAAAGAGAGTTTGGCATCTTTGTTAAAATGATTTAACAATATCGTAGACGCAAACTTTTCTTTAATACATTCAAAGGCTTTATTTGTTGTGTCATCCCAAATTAAGGACTTGTCACGTTTCTTAGTTGTTCGATTGATTAAATCGTAGATAACTGCCGTAAACTCAGCTAATTTCGGTACATATCGATGGTAATAATTAACCATGCCTATAAATTTCTGCGCCTGTTTAATAGATTTAGGACGTTCAAAACTACGAATAGCTATCACTTTTTCATCAGAGGGTCTAATTGCACGGCGATCCGCAGCGATCATTTACTGGTGGCACGTGTTGGTGCTCCTGGCAGGATCGCCAAATGTAGGTTTTTGTAAAAGTATTTATTTTTAAATAAAAAATAACAAAACTTATTTTATTTTCCGTTGTAAACAATTCGAGAAAACTTTGAATAATGAAAATTTTCTATCTGATTTTTGAACTACAAAAATCACTTAGGTTTAAAATTTCTAAAATTACAAAGTTGAAATTAACACAGTACAATAAAAGACAGTAACACAAATACAAACCCTACACATCTCTTGACAAATTTTGAATTAAAAGTGTAAGAAAAGTAATTTTGGGAAAAATTAAGGGGTTGGATTTCCAAAACGGAACCAATCGAGATTTCAGCGAAAGTATATAGAATTTAGTCATGAAACTTGGTCAGGATGTTGGGGGAGGTTTCTCTACATGAATGTATCACTCCCACAAAGTAGTTGCTAATATTTAAACAGATTGTTGTTAAATAATCTCCACTGCCACCCCCAAATTTTTGTACAAAATGCCACTTATCAATTGTATTTTGGTTGATATACAATATCTTGAATGTTCACGTGCGTATTTTATCCTATAATATATATATATTCATCAATTAATTAACTATAACGCGTTTATAAATCCGTTCACTCGTTTTTGCACTTTTCACAAACAAACAGAAATAACAATGGCCGACAGTAACAGCAAATGTGTGCTGCCATACTTCTCGAAGCTATAAAATACAACTATAAACCATATCATTTTCGTTTTTGATCCAAAATTTTCGCCTGCAGGGCTTTTTATTCTGCCTTATCCTGAGTTTCACCTGAAAAAAAATTCACCCGAAAGTTTGTCATCCGCCCATGGTAAAACCATGGAAACCAAAAGTGAAAAGTGAACCGGTTCTTGGAAAATGAAACTCAAGATATTGTATATCAACCAAAATAGAATTGATAAGTGGCATTTTGTACAAAAATTTGGGGGTGGTAGTGAAAATTATTTAACAACAATCTGTTTAAATATTAGCAACTACTTTGTGGAGTGATATATTCATGTAGAGAAAGCCTCCCCCAACATCCTGACCAAGTTTCATGACTAAATTTTATATACTTTCGCTGAAATCTCGATTGGTTCCGTTTTGGAAAGCCAACCCCTTAATTTTTCCTAAAATTACTTTTCTTACAATTTTTATTCAAAATTTGTCAAGAGATGTTACTTCTATTTTCTTTTTTGTTGCAAAACTTTTTTCTTCCCTTGCAAAAAATCTAAAATTCCCCTATTTTCAAAAAGCTCCCCAGCGGTCTGTAGGGGGGGTTTGGGGGGAGGGGTGACTTTTCATAAAGCGGCGTCCTCTTTCGTTTAGGGGGGTTTGGGAGGGCCATGCCCCAACACTCTTTTGCCAACCGCCTTACAAATGCAAAAACGCCTTTGGCTTTATTGACTGTAACATTAATATGATGGTTGAAATTGAGTTTGGAATCCATTGTGATACCAAGATCGACAAAATTGGATACCTGTTCCAGATTATAATTTGATATTGAATAAACAGCTGGTTGAACAGCCCTCCGAGAGAAACACATAACTTTACATTTTTGAAGGTTTAGTGGCATATAGTTTGTATTACACCAACTAACCACGTTGTTCAGATCCGCTTGTAACAAAGACCTTTCTTCGATAGAGGACAATGTTTTAAAAAGTTTCACATCATCGACATACATTAAAATATCTGAATGTTTTATTATAGAAGAAATATCATTAATGAATATCAGGAACAGAATCGGACCAAGGTAGGAACATTGAAAGTTATTCTTTCCAAGAGGTTAGGGCAATCAACCGATCCATTCAAGAGATTGGCAACGAATGAGCAAGCAAGATAAGCAGATCTGCTACGTAGAGTTTGTAAGTTTAGAAGTGCACAACGTGATTCATATGAGGGAATGGGTTCACTAAAATTCAGTGAGCGTAAAGCAAATTTTATAAATTTTTTCTGTATCCGTTCTAATCGCGTGATATGAGAATTGTGGTATGGTCTCCAAATGAATGACGCATACTCCAACCTGGATCTTACTAGAGTAATATAAAGCAGCATCAAAGTGTATTTGGCAACTATATATTTACGCAAACCTCATAGATTAATGATTTGAAAAGACCAAAGGCCTTCGCAGTATCTAAGTTACCAAGTAAGTGAGACCAATCGTACCCCTGAATAATATAATTCAAGTCATTAAAATTGCACAAGTTATAATTTAATTTGGGACGCGAACTAAATTGTGGAGCAGCAAAATATTCATAGAACTGTAGGCTTATAACTAGAGGAATATGGTGCAAGTTTTCAGCTGAGATCGGAGAACTACAAACTGACAATCGAAAATGCAAATTATTAGATAAAAAAACTAGATCTAAAAGCCGATTATGCTTGTTAAAAAAGCCATTGACTTGACATAAACCAATACTTAAGAGACTGTCAATAACAAGGATTTCACTTTCACTAGAAATATTTACAGGAGTTAAGACAAATAGGCTGTTCAAATTACGCCAAGAAATATTACATAAATTAAAATCCTCAAGAACACAAAGTTGGTGATCTCCTATACTAGAACTTAATGAAATAATATTATCGATATGTGCCTTGTAAATCATATAGTTGCTGTTCGGAGGAATATATGAGGCACACAGAAAGAGTAGTCCACCCGGGCACCGCACACTGACGCATAGTTGATCAAGAATAGAGTCTGCATTTTTCAAATGATAGACGCTGAACAGAGTTTACGTTGTACCGCGATTAAAACTCCACCACCTCTCGAACACCCAGTTTTTAATTCATCTCTATCCTTCCGAAATACATTATAGAGAGTAGCATGAAAGAATTCAGCATCAAAGAAATTTGGGGTTAGCCAACTTTCAATTATAATGAAAATGTCATATTCTTGATGTGAGCTTAGTCTACGAACCACATCACCTTTAGATCGCATGCCAGACACATTATGAAAATAGATTTTCAGCTCATTCGCAAGTTTAACATTTACTAGGCTGGTTGAGACTGTTTTTCCTTTCTTTGTAAAAAACGAAAAGGACGAACCGAACATTGGCAGGCCAGATTTCGGGCATAAGCAGCTTACGAAAGAGACCTTCTGGAACACCCAATTTAAAATTCACATGTTTTAGAGACTCAGTTGCCGCATCTTTCTTTACAAGTTTGAAACAGGATAAAAGGTTTTTAGAGATGCCCGAATGTTTTTCTACATATATAAGTATATCATCAGTCTCCACTGATGGCATAAACGAGGCGAGATGAAGCCACTTTAAATGCTCGGCAACCTTAAGATCAGCGTTAGTACTGGATCCAAAAACCCGCAGATCATTCACTTTCTTAGCATTATTGTTACGAGGTACTTAGCCCCGATATCATTAAGATCATTAATGCGCGTAGAAGGCGAAGCGGCTGTATTAATAGGTAAACGCATATTGGCACACCCTAATGCAGTTAAAGTGTTTGCATTTGGATTAGCACAGGCAATGTCGCGCGCTGCGGAATTAGTAGAAAGAGGGATAGGCGATGAAGCGAGATTAACATTAGATTGCACAGAAAATGTATCAGCAGCAGCAGCGTACTTTGTAATTGAATTATAAGAATCATCGGTGTTGATTTCCGCAACAGCACCGGCAGGAGACCTAACAGAGCGATTTCCATTCGATTGCACGGAATTAGTGCCAGCAGCGGCAGCAGCAGCGTAGCTCATACCGGGTAAAGATGTATTAGCAGCAACAACAGCATTAGCAGTGCACGGGGTTGATGGCTTCGTGGTGGTAGTAGTAACAGCAGGTAAATTGACAGTGCAATCTGCGACAGTATTTGCATCCATGAGGCCACCAACTTGACGTACAGTATTAGAGCCATGCGAACTAGTGTTAGTATTAATATTAGTATTAGTATTAGGCAACAAAACAGCATCAGCGAACGACGAGTAGGATGGTCTAGTAGAAGCAGTGCTAAGAGAGACAGCAGGTGTAGATTGAAGAGCAACGGATGCCAGCGATGTAGGCGCAGTAATAGAGGTGTATGTGCTATCGTTAGTTACAAGTGTATTGACAGCTGTAGCGATTGTCACAGCAGAATCCAAATGAGCGGGAGAGAAACCGTTAACGTTACTGACAAACTGTGCCCGTGGCGAATTAAATGCATGAGAGACAGCGGAAAACTCCAAAACACCAGGCGAGGAACAATAGTAGTTATTGTTGTAAGAAATATTAGCAGCAGTTTTTCTGGCATTGAATTCCGCAGCCATCATATCAGCATTCACAGCGTTAAGGTTATTTGCACTCGAGTTGTTGTTGGTCGAATGCAAGGAGATTAGTTGTGTTTTTTTTACAAATTATCCAGTAACTTGCCAGTAACTCTCCAGTAACTTTATTTCTAAGAATTCGCTCTCATAGAACAAATTTGCAAAAAAGTACGCGAACGCTTTTCCAGTAATAATTGGCAAGTTTCATGAACAGCTGATAAATTGGTTGTTTATTCGCAGCAAATTCCTTATAAAACAATATATTTTGTATTTAAATAGGTTTATTTTGTGAAATTCTACAATAAAAAGCCACAAACAGTTTCCTTATTAATTTAAATTTCATCCAGCAACATGCGATCAGCTGTTTTTCGTACTGGCAAATTCTTACAAGTAAAAATTTATCCAGTAAAATCCAGTAAAAACAGCTGTCATATTTCGCTCTCTCAATTTCCCCTACTTTGCAAGTTTTTGCGTACGAAAACGCCAAAACATGAAAATTCGTAAAAACTTTTACTGGATTTTACTGGAAATGAGTAAAAAAACGCAACTAATATTAGATCTTTTATTGCATCAAATTGTTTCGATAAATCTTTGAATTTAGCATCACAGGTATTTGAAATAAGATCAATACTAAGCTTTTGAGTTCCCAGAACTGCATCCAGAGCCTTAACGAGTTTCGGAACACATCAAGATAACCAACCGTTCAGCTATAGAAAAACTAAAAATGCAGACCGATAGTACTTTTACGCTGATTTCAACTATATAAATATTATTTGCCGCATTAAAAAGTCAAAGCAGATATAAAAGGTTAAAACAAATTAATTGTGATATTTTAAAATAATTATATTTTACTAAACTCGTGACCGATTAAAAAAGTAATGATAGTCAAAATAAAGCAATTAATATCTTTAAGTCGATATATAAAATGTTTGCTTGCTTTTATATATTTAAGCCAAAAATATTAAAAACAAAAAAATGTTATAATTTTTCATAAAATAACCCTTTTTTAGAAAAAAGTGCCATAATCAATGCTAAAAATATATTTATTTATTGAAAAAGTGCAAGTTCTTACCTTTGATTTGATATGCACTATTATATATGATTTGCTTTTGAGGTTTTAGAATTCAGTCGATAATAAAAAATTAAAAGCATTTACAAGCAAAAGTGACAAGTGTGGGTGATATCATAGTTTCTTTTGCCCAGAACTTCTTTCTGCGTAGGCGGCCTTCGGCCGCACTTAGTGATTATAACCCTCACTAAGTAGAATTCTCCTTTCTGTGTTGCTGAAGAAGTGAGGCTGAACACCTTTTGCAGAGAACACCTTTCTGCGTAGGCGGCCTTCGGCCGCACTTAGTGATTATAACCCTCACTAAGTAGAATTCTCCTTTCTGTGTTGCTGAAGAAGTGAGGCTGAACACCTTTTGCAGAGGACACCTTTCTGCGTAGGCGGCCTTCGGCCGCACTTAGTGATTATAACCCTCACTAAGTAGAATTCTCCTTTCCGTGTTGCTGAAGAAGTGAGGCTGAACACCTTTTGCAGAGAACACCTTTCTGCGTAGGCGGCCTTTGGCCGCACTTAGTGATTATAACCCTCACTAAGTAGAATTCTCCTTTCTGTGTTGCCATGAAAGGCGGGGGGGGGGCACATTTGCATTAATCTTAAGACCGTCCTCACTTTCAAACATTTTATATATTTTAAATAAATTAAGAGTATTCATCATATTCAAAACACGTTTTTTATCTCCGCCGGAACACAAACAAATGAAAAATAGCTGTAAGTATATACATATATGTACATATAAAACGGCATAAATTTTCCCGCTTCCAACAAAAACAGTACCCTTTCCAAAAAAGTCCGTTAACTCGCCTTGTTTAATTAACTAAAATATGCATTTGCAAATACATGCATTTATATTTTTTATTATCGCTGAATTCTGAAAACTCAAAAGCAAATCATAATATAATAAGTATATCAAATCAAAGGTAAGAACTTGCACTTTTTCAATAATATAAATTTTTTTAGCATTGATTATGGACTTTTTCTAAAAAAGGGTTATTTTATGAAAAAATTATGACATTTTTTTGGTTTTATAATATTTTTGGCTTAAATATATAAAAAAGCATACACATTTTATATATCAGCTTGAAGATAAATTAATTGTCTTTATTTTGACATCATTAGTTTTTAAATCGGTTACGCAGTTTAGAAAATATTAATGTTTTAAAATATCACAATTTTTTTGTTTTACCTCTTATATCTGCTTTGCTTTTTAATTGCGGCAAATAATATTTATATAGTTAAAATCAGCGTAAAAAGTACTAGCAATCTGCATTTTTAGTTTTTCTATAGCTGAACGGTTGGTTATCTTGATGTATGCCCGAGTTTCTCTGGCATGACAACACACTCATCACAAAGATATAATAGATTACGTTTTGTTTTAACCAAATTGAAATCGTTTTCAGAAACGTCTTTGCAGCAAACACGATGAAAAGTTTTTTTACAAAACCCATTACACGGCAGCAGATTAGCATCAGATCTTGAAAAGGCTTTAGTACATTTTCCGCAAAAGTTCTCCATTACGAAAGAAAAGATAATAAAATAACAGCGAATTAAAAGCACGTCTGCACACACCGAACACTTGAATGTATTATTTGACGTTAGTTTTGTTGTTGCCATTCTTTGGACTGATAATATTACGTCGGTATGAGCATTTTCTCTAAAACCGTTTGAGACATGAGTTGTAAACTCCAATAAATTAGTGATAGTAGATTTTCCTGTAGAAAACCCGTGTTGAGATTGTGAAATTGAAGAAGATATAGAATTGTTTAAGCGACTGCAGAATAGTATCTCGCAATAATGTCTTTATGTACTAATTGTACGGCCCATTGTGGGCTGAAAGATAAAATCTTAAACGAGATTTCGGATTTGGAAAAATTAAAAAGCATTTTTATCGCATTAATTGAACCGGCAAATGATAATTCTATTTCGCCGGCTCCTGCTACTAGTGGAAACAAAAGAACGACGCGTTCGAAAGCAAAAGCTAGTGATAGTGTTGTTGCTCAGCCTGGTAAATTGCCAAGGCGCCCTTTCACTGCGCCACCTAATGATGCTGTTGCTGACTCTAATACCGTAGCAGTACGTAAAAGTTCTGAAATGCATTGTGTTTGTGATGCGCCGGGTATAAATACTGGTTATACCGCTCTTGATGTAGTTGATACGAATACCGGTTTTTCAACTACTAGTAGTAATACCGGTTTTTCTGCTGCTGTTGCTTTTACTCGCTCGCCAACTACTCCTGGTAATAACATCGGTTTTTCTTCTTCATCTCTTCCGCCTGTTTGTACTTCTGCCTGTTCACCAACTGCTGGCCCCGCTAACGCTGTGTCTACGTATGCCGCTGCTGCGGCTTTGGCGAACAATGCTAGGTTGAACAATGCACAAGTGAAAAACGCAACTAACAATGCCCAAGCAAATAATGCACAGTGGTGCGCTATGGATAAAAAGCGTACTCATAAGAGACATAGGCGGTGTGTATTTGGGTCAAATGAGAACTCGGAGCTGGGAGTTGTGGTTCGTCGCAAATGGCTGCACTTATCATCTTTTTGCCTACTGTAACGACTGATGACATCATTGGCTATGTGGCTAAATATGCAGCTATCGATAAGAAGACAATTGTATGGTCAAGAAGGATTCAGATTTGGAAACTATTAAGCACATTAATTTCAAGCTTGGAGTTTCAGAATCTGACTACTCAAAAATTCTGTCATCGGATATTTGGCCCTCCAATGTTGCTGTCCGGCCTTTTGATTTTTTTCAAAAAGATGCCCAGCCGCAGCGCAAGAAGTAAAAAGTCATTCTACCTCTGGTGATTTGAAAATAAGTATCTATCACCAAAATACTTCGGGACTCAGGACAAAATCGGAATCTGTCTACATTCTCAGCTCACAATTGGATTATGGCTGCTTCGTTCTGACAGAAACCTGGCTGAATGGTAATTTTTTCGATGCGGAGTTCTTTAATCCAGCTCTCTTTAACGTTTTAGTAGGGGTGGTGGTGTACTGATAGCTGCGCGCAGATATCTCCGAGCTTCTTTCTATCCGCTGCTAGATGCCAACTCCCTGTTGGATCAACTTTGTGTAAAATTACATGGCACCTGTGGTGTGCTGTACATTTTTGTGTCCTACATTCCGCCGTGCAGCTGTGATGTCATATACAAGGCACATGTTTATACTGGCACTCCACGAGAAAATTGGAAACAGCCCACTTTGTGTTTTAGGTGACTTTAATTTCTGTAATATTTCCTGGAGCTTTATTGATAACAAAATTTTCCTTACCCCATCAAATGTTACTACTTTATCTGAATCATATTTAATTGATAATTTATTANTTTTTGCCTACTGTAACGACTGATGACATCATTGGCTATGTGGCTAAATATGCAGCTATCGATAAGAAGACAATTGTATGGTCAAGAAGGATTCAGATTTGGAAACTATTAAGCACATTAATTTCAAGCTTGGAGTTTCAGAATCTGACTACTCAAAAATTCTGTCATCGGATATTTGGCCCTCCAATGTTGCTGTCCGGCCTTTTGATTTTTTTCAAAAAGATGCCCAGCCGCAGCGCAAGAAGTAAAAAGTCATTCTACCTCTGGTGATTTGAAAATAAGTATCTATCACCAAAATACTTCGGGACTCAGGACAAAATCGGAATCTGTCTACATTCTCAGCTCACAATTGGATTATGGCTGCTTCGTTCTGACAGAAACCTGGCTGAATGGTAATTTTTTCGATGCGGAGTTCTTTAATCCAGCTCTCTTTAACGTTTTAGTAGGGGTGGTGGTGTACTGATAGCTGCGCGCAGATATCTCCGAGCTTCTTTCTATCCGCTGCTAGATGCCAACTCCCTGTTGGATCAACTTTGTGTAAAATTACATGGCACCTGTGGTGTGCTGTACATTTTTGTGTCCTACATTCCGCCGTGCAGCTGTGATGTCATATACAAGGCACATGTTTATACTGGCACTCCACGAGAAAATTGGAAACAGCCCACTTTGTGTTTTAGGTGACTTTAATTTCTGTAATATTTCCTGGAGCTTTATTGATAACAAAATTTTCCTTACCCCATCAAATGTTACTACTTTATCTGAATCATATTTAATTGATAATTTATTATGTATTGAATTATTTCAAATCAATGGTTTTTTTAATGGGTTAAACCGAATTTTAGATTTAATATATATTAGCTCTAATATAAATTTCAAGCTCTCTCATGCGGCCAGTTACATCACCCCTCCAAATCAGCATCATAACCCTTTGGTTTTGGATTTTGAATTTTACCAATATTTTGAATTACCGACTGCTAGTCAGACGGTTGCTTTTAACTACTCTTGTTGTAATTTTGCTGAATTGAATAATTTGTCTGACTTGGATTGGTCCCAGCACTTTGGAAATGCTATGATATTTTTAAGCCTAAACTTTTTGGTATTTGTGTGGGTCACATCCCAATTCTTAATTCGAAAACCGCTAAGCATCCATGGTGTACTAAAGAACTCATACGTATAAGGAATATGAAGAATAAGTTCTACAAAAGGCAAAAGCATTCCAACGATGTTAATTTGCGTGAGCGTTACGTGTTTTATAGAGCTGAATTTAACAGGCTCAATAAATCGTTGTATAGGAATTATATTCGCAGCGTAGAAAGCAATATTAAATCTAATCCCAAGTTCTTCTGGAGTTATATTAAATTAAAGAAAAATTGCTCTAATATACCTGCATCGGTCCAGCTTAACGGGGTGTCAGCCAACTCCATCTCCGAAGCTGTTAATCTTTTTGCTGATTTTTTCTTCCAATTTTATTTCAGGTAATTCTGATAATGATTTTATTCCTGAAGATCTTTTGTCAAATTTAGATACTCCCATTAACTTCGGGAAATTAAAGTTGACAGACGAGGATGTAGCTAATGGCATTAACCAGCTTAAACTATCCACTAACACTGATGTAGATGGCCTCTCGGTCGGAGTTTTCCTCGATGACTGGAAATTGACTTTTATTACTCCAATTCTTAAAAGTGGTAATAAATTGAGAATTATAGGCCGATTTCTAAGCTTACCACTGTCTCAAAACTGTTTGAGTCCATAGTTAAAGATAAAATTTACTTTGCTGTTAAACATTTATTATGTCCCAACCAACATGGGTTCGTTCCGGGTAGATCCACGTTAACAAATTTAGCTGCTTTTACAGAGGACTGTTTGGGAACCTTTCAAAAGGGATTCCAAATTGACGCTATATATACCTTGAAGGCCTGGGCTTTCATTCAGAGTTTCTGAAGTCGATCACATCCTATCTGTATAATAGACCCTGTGTTGTTCGTTTTGATAATGTATCGTCTTATTCTTTTGTCTCCTCCTCTGGTGTTCCCCAGGGTTGTGTCTTAGGTCCGTTATTATTTGTTCTCTTTATTTTTCATTTCATTTCATTTCATTTATTAATAAAATCATTAGCACAATAAGATCAAAAGAATGATCTTTTATAGCGCAACAAAAAATTCATAACGGTACATACATATAACTAAAACAGCAAAAATTACTTAAGACTAAATAAAAGTAACATAATATAATTAACAGAAGAGTATTTTTAAGTGAGTTCTACAACTCCAGGACATATACTTAAAATAAGACTTAATTAAACAAGTACATAGAGAGCACATCACAGGGACTGAAGTGAAGCTAACGGAAATATGCATACAGAACATTTTTAGAGTTGCTTTTGTTTAAACTACTGCGAATATGGGATGGAATAGAGTTCCAGATGCGGATAGCATTGACAAAGAATAGCCGTGCAGAGCTAAGATAATTGTAGGTAGGAACAGTCAAGTCCTTTACTCGAGTGGATTTGGGGAACGTTAATTTTTTATATAGATATTTGGGTGCCTTATCTGTCATGAGACGAAAAAGGAATACACAATTTCTAGCTTTAAGATATTCAGAAATTTCGCAGCCAAGTAGGCGCGTTCTCCAAGCGGAAATATGTTCATATTTTGCTAGCCCAAACACATAGCGCGTGATCTGGTTAAATACTACATCTATTTTGTGAGCTGATTGGGAATCTAACCTGCTGTAGACTACCTCAGAATAACAGATAATTGGCATTATAAGTTGGATTGCGAGTTTACGTCTGATTTCTATCGGTGTAAATGGAGCAGACATTCGTAAATTCCTTAAAGTATTATAGACTTTGCCTACAGTTGAATTCACATGGTCATTGCAGGTAAGGCCAGTGTTGATAATAAACCCAAGGTTAGTTACTTTTGACACAAATTTAATTGGTTTGCCACTAATGTGTAACGATGGAATAGTTGCTAGGTTAAGACGTTTCTTACAAATAGGTAAAACAAAACACTTGTCACAATTAAGACGAAGACCATTTAACTGTGCCCGGACCTTATAGACATCAGTTCTCTGTTGAAGCTTGCGCACAAATTAGCTGAGTCCTCCAGAGGACCTGACATATAGAGCTGGACATTGTCCGCATAGGCATGCATGTTGGCGTGCATAGAAGTCCGAAATATATCATTAACGAACAAACTAATATAGTAGTGGTCCTAAGATTGACCCTTGTGGGACACCCGTGAACAAAGGCCTTTGTTCAGATATTTGAGATCCAACCTTGACACGCTGAGACCTGAAATGGGGATATAAGGTTGAATTTACCGATGTGGAAAGATATTTGTTCAGATAACAAAGATTCGAAAACTTTAGACAAGGCTGGTAGTATGCTGATGGGTCGGAAATCACTAGGGCTGGATGCGGATTTATTTTTGGCTACAGGATGCACAGTAGCAATCTTCCAGGCATCGGGAAAACAGGACGTGGTGAGACTATGGTTTATTATGTGTGTCAAGGTTGGCAAAATAATCGGTAAGATTACCTTCACAAAATCTAATCGGAATGCCGTCCTCCCCGATTGCGTTGGACCTGATCTTAAAAACCGATTTCACCACATCAATCTCGCTCACAGCAATGAACTCAAACTTTTCGCCAGCAAAAGAGACCGGACAGGAGGCTACAGAATTGGTCGTAAGGGGACAAGATGAAGGCGGAGAAGCAAAGGCAACGCTAAGCGTTTCAGGACTCAACGAGCATTCTGATTTCTCACTGGCATGGACGCGGAGTGTTCTCAGATTTCGCCACAATACATTATTAGGCAGTGAGGGATCCAGCTTATTCATAAAGATTTTTTTTTCTTTCGCGTCTTATAACCGAGGTAACTTCATTCCTTATTGTTTTGAAAGCACTCCAGCTCTCATCTGTCGGGTTCCTTTTCCATATGTTATAATATTTATTGCGTTTTTTAATCACTGATCGGACCACACCATTAAACCAACGGCAGGAAGAAGAAATGTCACAGGTTCAGGTAGGGACATAAGTGAGGAGCGAATTTAATATATTTTCGTTCAGGAAACGGAGCTTCTCATTGACCGTGCTGAGACCCCAGCAATCAGACCAGTTGATCTGCAAGAGGCTACTGAAAAGGTTGTTGACATCTAAGGAACGGTAGTCAAAGAAGTTAAATACATAGGTATTGTCGTCATAGTGATCAAGCTTAACGTCAAAAGAACATAATATCAAGTCATGATCAGATATAAAAGATGTTTGGTCAAATTTCAAAACAATAGAAGGATCAGATACAGCAAAGTAATCTAATAAGCTGGGACAGCAATTGCTACCATATCTTGTGGGCACCGACAAATTAACCATAGACAACCCAACACAGGAGATGTCATCTATTAAACGAGCCCTGGTAGAATCAGGACATAACAGGTTCACATTAAAATCACCACAAAGAATTATATGGTCATAATCTACAGAAACAGTGGACAGAAAATTAAAAAAGTCACATAGGCTAAAATACTTAGAGGGATTATACACACAAGACAATAGGATTTTGGACGAGGGGCTAGACATTTCGACAGACAGGTACTCCACGCAGCTTCTTTCTGAATGTGACTGCGAAACCTGTTTGGTTTTTAGGTGCTTTTTGCAGTAAATAGCAACTCCACCACCTTTTCTGTCTACTCTATCAGAACGAAACAACTTATAATCATTAATATCATAATGGACACTGCTTACATTGTACCTGAACCACGTCCCAGATACACATATAACATCGACTGGAGACAATTCAAAAGTGTTCCTTACTATATCCATTTTCTCAGAATTAAGACTGCGCGCATTAAAATGAACAATGTTCAAACCCGTTTGTTGACCGCACATAATGTTCACCATTGCACGACTACAATTGTCAATGTTAGCCGTTTTGCTGCTGGGTACAACCATGATATTTTACGCGTATAAACAAAAGCAACTTTAAAGCATAAAGGATTGCAATATTAAGAACAAACAAACATAAACTGAGAGGTGCCAACTTTACAACAATGAATACATAACAGAGGGAACATAAAAACAAAATCTTATACCTAACGAAAGCGCGCTAAATCATCTTCGCAGGTTAATTTGATAGCGGGTCTATTTTTGTCTTTTTCATTTCTTACGTGCACCTCGCCTCGCATTGTGTATACCGATACCAGCTTACCCTCTCTGCGTAGTTTGATAGCCTCTTGTAGTAAGCGCCTTTTCTCTTGAGTGAGACTCTCAAATATGTGGAAAATTCCATCCATTCCAATGGAGCTTAATGACACTGCAGATCTAACTCGACTGCGATACTCCCCAAAAGCGCGAAGGGTGCGATTGCGATCATGCGGGGAGTGAAATTTAACGACAATCACGCCGTTGCGGTTGGCAGTGGGGCGCGTTCGGAAGATGTCGCGAATTTGTGGAGACATGAAATCGATGGAGAGACAAATCTGGTTAAATATGCTCTTTAGGTTCTCCCCATCCGCATAAGGCACACCAAACACAACAGCATCAGCAGAAATATCAGGAGTAGGTTTTTGTTGTAGTGCACTAGAAACTTGCTGTTGTAGGTAGGCAATATCGCTTTCAGCCTTCTTCATATTAGCTTCCATCAAAGTTAAGCGCGTAGTCGTCTCGGCAACTTTCTCAGCAAACACAGCTATCTCATCATCTATTCGCTTTGTTAATTTGTTCTCCAGCTCTGACAATTTCTGAGAGACATTCTCAACTAGCGGCAGCAGATTGTCCGTTTGTTGCTGTATTTTCACTTCGAGTTGCTTTAGTTTTGCAAAGACAGCAATAAGGGTGATGTCTTCATCCAGCTTTACCACTTTAGCAGCAGGGGACTCCTGTCCCCGCAGGGGACGTTTGTTCGCTGCAGAAGAGGTCGATGCACGAACAGACATAGCGAAAACAAAAAACTTCTTAGGGCACTTTATAATTATTTTTATTCCCAGAAAAGGTCAAAGCTTCAATCAGGGTAGCGAAATATCACCAGCACTCTCAAATATGTGTGTATGCGGAAAACGGATTGTTTATTTGTTTGTATGAATGCGCGAAAAACGGCCTACTTATTTCTTTGTATGTATGCGCGAAAGCGATTTGTTTATGTGTTCAATATGAAAATCCAAGAGCAAAGAAAAACACGTCTGCTCAGCACGACGATTATCACATGCATCTCAAGAAGACTCATTGATTCTCCAGGGTGAGCTTGATAATTTGTATTGTTGGTGTGCGCGTAATCGTTTGTCCCTCAATATTGGTAAATGTCATTATACCTCTTTTGCAAAAGTGATTAGTATTGTTCCAACCTCTTACTGTTTTTCGAATGTCCCGCTAAAATCAATTACTGATTTTAAAGACGGGTGTTTATTTTGACTCCAAGCTCACCTTCACCACCCACATAAACTATTGTTTCTAAATCATTCGGGATGTATTCGTCTTTAGTTCGGTCGAGGTTAGAATACGCGGTATTTGTTTGGAGACCTTTGCATACAGTTCATGTGAACAGATTGGAGTCTGATCAGAGGCCTTTTATACGCTTTGCTTTGCGTCCGTTGAAATTTGTAGACCCTATTCCGTCCTATCGTTCTCGTTGTTTGCTGATAAATCTCATGTCCTTAGTGTCCAGGCGTACTCTGTTATCGATGTGCTTTGTCTTTGATATAATTGCAGGCTCTATAGATTGCTCGCACCTCCTTATGAAAATTCGTTTTAATGTTTCCTCACGTTGTAATGAATTGTTTTTTGTGGGTGTTGTTAAAACTTCATACCATAAATGCTCCTTTAAGGAGGACTCTCTCCCAATTTAATGCTTATTCTTCATCTTTAGACTTCGATTTTTCTTACTCAAAGGTTACTTTTAAGAATTTACTCATAAGGCACTTGTCATAAGGGTTTCCCTTATTCTATGTATATATTTGTCATATAGTCTGTAAGCGTCCTGTTTGTTGATAATAATAATAAAAAAAAATAATAAAATAATAATAATAAAAAAAAATAATAAAATAATAATAAAGAAAAAAAATATATCAGCTGATTAACAATAATTGCTTGGACTAATGTGGGGATAGCGGAGAGCTTCGCTATGCCTCGATAGTTTCCAATAGGAGGACCTGCTGCCGTTTTTGTGAAGTTGTATTAAGAAAGACTCCATCCAGGCTGACGGTAAAACGCCATGTTTTCGTGACAAATTGAATAGAGTTTTTAAAGGCTCGCAGATGTTCTCAGCGCAGTTTTTAAGAAAACAGGTAGGAATATGATCAGGTCCAGGCCTAAAGGACGCTTTTAAGGCTTTTAAATAGTGTAAAACTTCATCGGAAGATATTACTGGAATATAAGCAGAGTTGATTAGACAAAGCTTGTACGGATAGTCTCCACTTATAGGGAAGTCTACAGAATAATTGGACCTAAAGAACTGGGCAAACATGTTGGCAATGAGTTGGCTGTCGCTTTGCATGCAACTCATAATAGGGGCCACAGTGTTGCGATAATGCATAGCGGACGGAAAACCATGTACTTTACGCTTTGAATTTACGAAACCATAAAATGATTTAGGATTGTTAATCAAATTCTCTTTAATTTTACATAGATATGAGTTATAACATTTCTTATTTAATGCAAAGTAGCTATGCCGCAAAGCTGAGTACTTTACGTAATCACTTTGTAAGCCTGTTCTTTTATACAGTTTAAAAGAATGTGGCTTTTTGTTTTTCAACTTTTTAAGTTCTTTAGTGAACCATAATTGTATTGGTTCTTCATCAACAATATTAAGTTTTGGCACATATTTTCGAAACAAATTGAAAACAGTATCATTAAAGTGCTCAACGCTACGCTCCACGTCATCTCTATATATTGGCCAAGATAACTTTGAAAGTTCTTTGTTAATTTTCCTGAAATTTGCTTTCGCAAAAANAAAACATATCTAGTACTTGAACTATACGACTTATTATTATGTATTTCATTTATGATTTCGTAGCTTAACTCAAGAGCGGGATGGTATGAGTCCTCTGGCAAAACTAGGGGATCACACCAATTAATAGAGGCCTTCGAAACATCATCAACGTAAACGAGATCCAAGACCTTTCCAAACTTATTTCAACATATATTTATTTGTTTGAGGCAAAGTTCAGCCATTTCCTCCAGAAATACACTGTAACTATATCTAGATGAAACTGGTACAACATCGGTGTCAATGATGTTCCATGAAATGTGTGGCAGATTTAAATCGTCCAAAACAATCATAGAATCGGATGCCGTAAGCATTGCATTTACGGTGTCAAGTAAAGAAACTATAAACTATAAAACTATAAAACTATCGTTTTGACACCGGAAATGTAAACTCGCTAAACAGTATTCTTGAGCAGAACACCATTCCGTGTTGACGTCCTTCGGCCGCACTTGAAAAAAATAACCATCAACCCAACTCCGGGTACACTGACCACAGTATTTTTGCGCAGAGCTATCTGCGTAGGCGGCCTTCGAAGAGGGGTGGAGGCTATACCACATTTCTTGTGCATATAACTCTAGCTACGCCATCCGCATTATTTTTGCTTACCTGTACCACCAAAATTCACAAACAAGTACATACGTACATATTTCAGACCGAATTTATTAATAAATTAGTGACCGAAAATAAAAAAATGATTAAAAATACGGTTAAGACCAGGGTTGCCACAGCGTACTTTCGTTTGCGGTATATAATCGGCAATGCGCTTAATCTTTACTTCTCCACATTTTTTCGGGTACCTGGGTAGTTACCATACTCCCAGGGCCGCGACGAAGTCGATAATCCTCAGTCCGTTGTCGGACGTTTCGTCGTGGAGGCTAAATTTTCCGACGGTGGTTCCAAAGATCCCTTCCTTGCTCACCATGGCATTGAAGTCACCAAGCACGATTTTGATAGCCTGGCGGGCAGCGCTCGTACGTGCGCTCCAAGCACTCATAGAAGAGATCCTTGGATACCTCATCCTTCTCTTCAGTCGGGGCATGGGCGCAGATGAGCGAGATGATGATGTTTTGTTGTTGTAGCGGCACTACTAAGCCCCGCCTTTTTCGGGTCAACGTTCAATCATTTTCGTCAAGCTCAACTAACGGGAGGCCCACGAAACGAGCTGTTTCAATGGGTTCGGACCAGAGGGAGAGGGGTGTTAGTTGAGTCGGATTGAGCTGGCATGTGAAGAGGTGGTTGGTGTCGTGAGGGGATTCTCCACATGCCGGGCACTCATTGGGGATATTGGGGTCGAGTCTGGACAGGTAACTGTTGGGGCGGCTACAGTATCCAGACCGTAATTGAGCCAGGGTAACGCGGGTCTCTCTTGGGAATTGAAGCTCCGTCTCTTCTACAGGTGGTGATTGGGCTCCTATTACGGCATTCATAGGTCGAGAGTCAAGGTAGGTAGGTGGTGACTGACTCTCTATAGATGTCGTTAATGGCGCGTCTGTATGCCGTCGGGTCCAGTGGTTGGTCTACGTATTGCTGGACTGCGTCCTTGTATACGAATAGGTGCCCCCTGACGTGCCTGGGCGGAGGCTCCTCCTGAAGCAGGGGTCTGTTTGGGTGTTCGTTTCTGTGACACCCCACCAGAAATTGGTTGCAAAGCATTTTTTTGTGTTCCCTTACGGGGAGCACTTGGGCCTCGCTGTGTAGGTGGTGCTCAGGCGTCATCAGAAGACACCCAGTCGCTCTCCGGAGTGCGGCGTTCTGACAAGTCTGTAGCTTCGTCCACTGCGTCCAACTAGTCCCCGGCGTCCAAACCGGCGCAGCATAGTTTAGAAAAGGCCGGCTAATTGCCTTGTATGTTGCCAGCAACGTTTCTTTGTCTTTTCCCCAAGTGCTGCCGGCGAGCGACTTGAGGACCTTGTTGCGGCTCTGTACTTTATTGACAACTGCGGTTGTGTGCGTGGAGTAGGAGAGCAGGCCATCGAAGGAGACCCCTAAAATTTTAGGGTTGTTTACAGTCGGTATTGCTGTGCCATCGACGTATATACCCAATTCTAGCCTGACCTCCTTCTTCCAGGTGGTGAAGAGGGTCGCCGTTGATTTCGTTGGGGAGAGTGTTAGGCTCCTTGCAGTGAAGAAGCGAGAAAGGCGGAGATAGTCGTTTACTTTTGAGCAGGGGTCATCAATTCCATTCCCGGACGCCAAAATCGAGCAATCATCAGCGTATGAGATCAGGGAAACTCCCTCAAGTGGCTGGGGANTGATCAGGGAAACTCCCTCAGGTGGCTGTGGAAGCTTCGAGATTTAGAAGTTAAATAATAAGGGGGAGAGAACACCACCTTGTGGAGCCCCTTGTTTAATTCTTCTTGGTTTCGAGGTTTGATCTCGGAAGATTACTGACGACTGTCGACCACTCATATAATTGTTGTTGTTGTTGTTGTTGTTGTAGCGGCTACAACAACCCCGCCCAGATCGGTTGATATCTCAGTCGTTGTCGTCAAGTTCCACTAACGGCAGCCCTAGGAAGCGTGCAGCTTCTATCGGGTCGGTCCACAAGGACAAAGCCGTTAGGGTTGTCGGTTTTTCCGGGCATGCGAAGAGATGTTTCGGGTCATGTGGGATCTCTCCGCATGCCGGACACTCATTTGGCACATCCTCATTCTACTCAGGTAGGAGTTTAGCCTGCTGCAGTAGCCAGAGCGGAGTTGGGCTATTGTCGTTCGTGTCTCCCGAGGCAGATGAAGCTCCGTCTCGTCTATGTCCGGTGGTGGTATGCCTAGAACGGCATTCACAGGTCTAGAGTCTACATAACTCGAGACTGACTCCCTGTGAANGACGTGCCTAGGCGAGGGCTCCTCTGCAAGCAGCTGTCTGTTTGGGTGGCCACTTCTGTGGCTCCCGTTCAGAAACTGCTTGCAGAGCATTATGTTGTGGTCCTTTATGGGGAGCATTTATGCCTCGTTGCGGAGGTAATGTTCGGGCGACATCAGGAGGCATCCTGTCGCTGTCCTCGGTGCGGTGTTCTGTACTGTCTGTAGCTTCGTCCACTGCGTCCTACTAGTCCCCGGCGACCACACTGGCGCTGCGTAGTTTAAAACCGGCCGGCCTATCGCCTTGTATGTTGCTAGCAACGTTTTTTGTCTTTGCCCCAAGTACTGGCGGCTAGCGACTTGAGGACCTTGTTGCGGCTCTGTACTTTATTGACAACAGCGGTTGCGTGCGCAGAGAAGGAGAGCAGGCTGTCGAATGTTACTCCGAGTATTTTGGGGTTATTCACCGTCGGAATTGGTGTGTCATCGACGTGAATCCCCAGCGGTAGCCTGACCTCCTTCGTCCAGGTTGTGAACAGGGTCGCAGAGGATTTCGTAGGAAAGAGGGCTAGACACTTTGCAGTACGAGAAAGTTCGGAGAGATACCCGTTTACTTTCGAACACAGGTCATCA
>NW_016167445.1:0-21467 GCF_001687245.7 Rhagoletis zephyria
TGAAAAAACATATATTTAATACTTGCGCCGGGTATTTAATGTTCGGCTTGGCCCGAACTTAGACTTTCTTACTTGTTCAATTTACAGTGCTCGATCCAGGTTTTCCAGAAAATACTTTTTTCGCCAACTTAGTCTGGAGACTTTAAAGGATAACTCACCAAGTTAGCGAGTTAAGATTTCTACGAGAAAGACCGAGGTTAGGACTATAGAATGACAAACTAAGGAGTTTATGGCCAATGAAACCTCTACACGACCCCAACATGCGAAACTGGACGGATTGATTAATCAAGTCAATAAAGGAATAACTAGCTGTGCAACATATGGATTCCCGGTTGTTGGACATAGAGGGTAAACAAAATCACAATAGGTGACTAAAGCCACGAGAACGTCCCAAGACTTGGAAACTTACAAGGCCCATTTGAAAACATGCAAAAAGGCAGAATCAAGGAAACAACGGAAGGGCCAAGGCCAAGAAAAATTCTTGCAAAGGAATACATGAACTTCGACGTGCAATGAATCATTGGCCGGCGAAACTTATTCACCCGCAGAGTTGCAACAATCACGGGCTATTATTACTCCGTTCATTACGCTCATTATACGAAGCTGTCTTAACATGAGATATATTCCGCTAAGCTGGAGAGACGAATGCACCTTCAAACTCAGGTCCTTTCATACGATTTCCAATAACTTCAGACCCATTAGTTTAATATATACTGATACTCGGTTGTCGGGTTGGTGGAAAATCGTTTATGAGATAAGAAGTATGCTGTGGTCGCTTTTGTAGGCCTAGGAGGCGCCTTTAACAACAGCAATAAAAACACTGTAACAGGTGAATTAGAAGATTTTTGTGTTGACTCTAACGTTGAGGCTCTGATTGAGACCGTACTCGTCGGAAGGAAGATAACCGCTGGGTGAGGCAGCTACTGAACTTCAATAGATGGGGTTTGCGAATATCCAATAACGTATATGGATATTCTGCACTGGATTATAAACATACGTACAAACAAGCGGCATGTGGCCATCAATTCAAAAAGGCTAGTTACATAAAACTCCTGAGCAAGGTCCAAAGAACTTCATATTTTTGTTACTATGATGCTTTAAGAACCACCCCAAACAAATCGCTGGGAGTGCCAACCAATACGCCGTAAAAAACTAGCCAGGCGGCCATCAAATGAATGGATGTGCTAATTCTAAAGCCAAATGTTGCACAGGAATTAGGCTCTAAATGATTTTAGCACAGTCTCCAAGGGTTCCGGGACATAGAAATATTGAAGGAAATTGCAGCGCCAATGAGTCTCAGACGTTCTTATTCAGCTTCACTTAATTTAATTTACTCAATATATATTAAAATATTGAAACTGCGAGACATAATTTGCATTTTTAGGTACGCTAAGTGGCAAAAATTTACAATTACATTTACATATTAGTATTTGATTATCGCGCTAAAAATTAATTTTCTCGAATTCGTGTGGCAAACAGCAGCATGTTTTATTTTGCTTTTGGCACTAATTCCATTTTCGTCCTTGTTATTTAATCAGTGGAATACTCGTACCTCTTTTTCATTTATTTAATATCCACTTCATTGCCACGGCTGTTTCAAACACTTCTGCGTAGCTTGCCTCTCTTAATTTGTATGGCGCCTACGACAGGCGAATATTTGAACAATCACACGCTTTAGGCATGAAACTCATTATTGTGCTGACTAGCGTTGCCCTCAAACTCGCAACCCCACACCACCGACTAGTTCATTTTGCGCATAGTCCCTCTGCCGTGTGCTTTTGTGTTGATTGTGTCTGCCAGTTACTGTCCTTTCATGCATATTTTTTGTTCTTCATTGGCTTTTTCTATTTTGGTCTCTTCTTATATTCGTTGGCGATGTCATTTGTTTAAGGTTTTCACAAAACGTGGAGCTCAGTCTGCCTGCATACCTTAAACGTACACACCTACTCATATAAATATATGTACATATTATGTCTGGTGATTTTTCACTGCGTACAGCGTGACAGGTGACTTTTGTTCGCTGCCGGCGTCTATCTGTCGCCGCTCCCTCAACGCTGCTGCCATCTACCAGACAATAAAGCACATCAAGCTGGCCATCCTACGGTCAATCGGTTAACCAACGAATTTCTGCAGCTGACCGCCCGCTAGCAAGTTGATAAATCAAAAGGAGTGCGGCCAGACAAGTCAGCAGTTGAAATGCTGTGGTGCAATTAAAGCTTTCCTAATAAAAATAAGAATAATGCGAAATGAAAAAAAAAAAAACATTTTCACAGGGAAATAAAAACAGTGTTGCGTGCTTGATTGCAAATTACTTTATCACAACGAATGCTTACTTACGAAAATACAAACATACATAATAGGATTTCATACTGTCTCCCCCATTGCTAGAGCAAATTTTTTAGATTACTCCTCGTTTGCTGGTGTTGACAATTTCATCTATTTTTATCTCTGCTGGATTTGCTTGTAGTTAATCTACTTACATTTGCAAATGATTTGCAAATTGAGAGTAGATTGTCATTGTTTTCACCACAATTCATTTGATGTTGTTGGTGCTTGAATTATTATCCCTCACTCACTCACACAGCGCTTTATTGCGACATCGAATTTTTAACAAATTAGACTTAGGTTGATTTTTTAAAGGGTTTCTACCCTTGTTTTGTCATACATATAATGGAACATTTTAAGCACCGCTACTTGAGGCAATTGTCGTGCAGTAAGCCTTCTTAATATTGCTTAAGGAGTCCTGTATAAATGATAAAAACTACACTCAACAAGTCTTCCATCATGATCGTTCTTTTATGTGGCGCAGTAAGGTGGGAGAGCTGTTGAAAGAACTATTCCATGGGCATGTTCGCGTGGGCGATGGGCACCAAAACAGATGGAATGACTTGGTTGTAGTAAAGCGCATAAAAATGCAACTATTTCGCTGGCTTTGGAAAGTTTTACGCATGAATGTTTACACTCCAGTGAAAATATTCCTCTATGCCGCACCCGTAGATGGACAACGAAAGAAACCGATGATCACGAATATAATGGACGGATCAAGTGCTGAAGACCGCAATCGGGAAGAACAACTTGTGATTGGAGTGCCTAATAATAATGATAAGAAAATACCTGGCCCGTGGCGGATTTACCAGGTTTAGAGCCACATTGATGAGGCCAAATCAGTTCGCTGACAGTGGGCTTCATTTTTTCTCACAATACGCTCGACAACATATTACAACCGATGCTTAGAAAGTTTGTACCGACTGCAGTGATAGGACATTTATTCATTCAACGATATTCTGCATAAAGGTTGATGGGTTATCAACTCCTCGCCGTCGAACATCACTCACTTGTTCGTCGTGATTATTCTGACAGGAATTCGCTCTGGTTTTAAACCTTATGTAAGTGGTTTAACTTTCTGACTAAATTTTCTAGCGTTTTTTGTCTGCATATCTAGCCCTTTTACTTTTTATTACGTCTCGCTTCCCTTTTCAGCTCTCTATTTTGATCGGGTTGCGCTCAAGTGCAGCGTGGTCCTGTAGACGGATTATTTTTCACAACAGCTTTCGGGGTGAGCAAGTTGCTACTTGTTAATAGTGTTCACTGCCGGAAAAAAGTAATGGCACAGCGAATTTTTCGTAGTATATGTAACAATTTTTATTCTAATATTTTTCCGATAATTTTTATTTTTTTTTTCAATATGGTTCATTCTACAACCAAAAACATAAAAATATGATTTCTGAGCAATATAAAACCCTCGCAAAATTCAATAATTTTTAATGCAAATTTTCAACATTTTAATTCGATATTTTCGAATTTTCTTGATTATGCAATTTCGTAGCCCATTAAATTCTAGTATGAAAAATGCAAAAAGAATGAATCGCATTGATTTTTGAGATTTTTTTTTCATACAAAATATTTTCGAAGAAACTGCGTGGAAAAAATTGCCAAAAATTAATGGTAAGTCCTAGCTACTTCAAACTTGCATTTTATTACAATAAAATTTATTGGTCTACAAATCAACATACTCGAAAAGTTCTAAAAAAGCGAATTAAAAAGTAGAAAACTTCCATGAAAATGTATTGAATTATGCCGAGTTTTGGACAAAGTTTAGAAATTATACTGGTATGCTTTTTGTTGTAGTGTAAACCATATTTGCAGAAAAAAAAATTATCGAGAAAAAATAAAAATAAAAATGTTTGCATATATGTGCATAACATTCTCATGCCAATACTTTCTTCCGGCAGTGTATGTATACAATTTAGAAAAATTGCCCCCTTTTGTTTACTTTTTCCACAATTTTTCTGCGTAATCCAACCCTTTATCGCTACACAGTGTTCTATGTACAAAGTATACGAACATGAACTCATTTAAGTTGAACAACTTTGTGTCCTTCATGAAGTTTCTATGCTACATACATACATATGTATTTGTCCATCTCGCAATGCTGTTGGACGAGAGAACAATAAGCAAATAGAAGATACTTAGAATAGCACAAAACAATATCAAATTGTGAAAAAATTAAATTAAAAAAATGCTGGCAAATTGTGAAGGGTTCATGGCCAAAATCAGATTCCATATGCTGGAGTCAGACTACAAGTTCAAAAAAAAAAAAACAATTTGTTTCACTTATTTTAAATTCGAACTAACTTTTGCAAATCGGTGGAGAGTTTTATTGCTGGATGTATGTACATATGTACTTTCAGAAAATATTATCAAGGTGCCTGATGGTTTGAATTGCTTTATTCTAGCCTGTTTCAGCGGTATTTGCAAAGCAATGTGTGCCAAAATATATTATAACAGTCCAACAGAGACAATCCTGAAAAAAAAAATTATTTTATTCAGCAAGCAAAAGGCTTTTAAAAAATACAATAGATACTAAAATCAAGATCAACATTTTTCATCATCTATGATAGCACTTAATTTATTTGAGTCCCTTATTATTCGCATTTCTTTGTTTTGTTTCAACAATGATTTTCTCTTTGAATGGCTATCGACAGTTTTTGCAGAATTCATAAAAAAACATTAAAAAAATGCACATTAAATTTGAAGAAATTGGATAATGTGAACACATAACGGTACATACATTCATATGTCATACTAGACAGCGCCACGCTTAAAATGAAGAAAAATCGGTACTCCTCCAAACATATTATAAAGTATGGACCCTTTAATAGCACCCACCTGTTCTGTTGCAAATATTTCTTCCACGAAAATGGTCTTTGAAGCCGAAAATGAATATAATTGAAAGACATCCTTTAACATCTCGCTTATTTGCGCCCTTGCTTCGACGGAAGAGAAGAAAAGAATGAAATATTGGAGCCCACTTATGAGTAGCGTTATTATCACGGTGTAAAAATTATGCTTGGCAATGCGTAAAAAATGGGTACTTTAAGAAGTAGTCAGATTTCAGCGATGCTGAAAGAACAACTGAGATAATATATGCCACTATCAGTTGACCGATATAGTGTGCTAAAAAGGTGGGCGAGACATATTGTCCATAAGAAAAATGTTGAGGGCGAAAAACTGAATGAGAAGAGCTCAAGACTCTGCCGACGGAAAAATCGGGAGAAAATTTTACCAGAGAATTGGCGACTTACGGAAGTTTTCAAGACCAGACCGGATTCCCACAAGAAAAACCATGTCGACATAGACAGTCCCAATGTCCAGAACGTACTTAAATAATGCAGATAACGGAAGCGGGGTCCCACCGGCTGACTATGGCAAGTGAGGGAAAGAACCCTTTCATACCAAAGCATGTCTTAGACAGGGTGACAGAAGAAGATATTAAGAACTGCAAAATTAAATCACTCAAGAGCACGTTTGGACTGAGTAGATAAACAAAACTGATATTCTATAAGCCATAAAATGTTGAAAGAAATAAGTCGCTCATCATATCCCTGCTGATATGCATCGGCGAAGTATGGACAATGATAATATCCGAATAGGCGAATCTGGAATTTTTGGACAGCAAGATTCTGCCGAAGATTTACGAGCCGTTGTCACAAACGCCAACGAATACACGATGGATTTATGAGCGGTATGACTAGGTGGAGACTTGGCTTCAAATGGCATTTTCAATAAGCCTCAGTAGGCACAATAGAGAAATACCAGGCTAAAATGGTTTAATTGGTAGCAGCATCTAAACACGAAGAGGAAATTTAACCTTTAGGAAAATTTCTTCGAAAATGAAATAAGTATCTTCGGAAAAATGGAATTTATGATACAATGTTTTAATACCTCAGAAATGAAAAGGGTATACGGATGCTACTAAAATTTTCAAAATAAGTATTTTAGGTTTTCAAGAAAAATCAAACATATTTTTATGCACGGAGTTTAGTGCATTTTTCGAAGGTCTGTGGTTGTTTATTGTCATGAAACAGAAAATTTTACACATAAAAATATTCGTACATTTACGAAACTATAGACAAAATATACTTACTCTGCGTATTTAGTTTTTTTCTATGGCATCAGGATTTTTTTAAAAAGACTTCTAAAATTCAAAAATATGATTAACTCGAAAAAATTATTTTAAAAATCAGTGCAATGTAAAATAACAATGTGGATATCAGCTGAATGAGAAAATTTTGTAGAATTAAAAACAATTAAATTTTTTGGCGCAAAGGACGAATGAGTATGGAAATTTTCTTTAAACATTTTTTCCTTGAATATTGCGGAAAATTTGCAACCTTTTTTTTTTTGACAAAAAATTATGCGTTAAACTGTAACGTTAACTGTAAACCGTATTAGCTTAAAAATTAAATTTATTTAAAGCGAACTTTCAATACCTATTCGTCCTCGTAAGCCAAACAAACTTTCATGTTTTTAAATTCTACAGAACTTTCTCTTTAATCTGGCACCCACATTCTACATTTCACTGATTTTTGAAAATATTTTTTTTTTTTAATTATTTAATCATATCTTCTAATATTTCAAAGTCCTTTAAAAACTCCTGATGTCAGAGCCAAAAACTAAAAACGCAGTTTTACTATATTTGGCCCATAGCTTCGTGAGTATATTTATTCTTTCGTGCGTTGTGTATTATTTTTGTTTTTGTCACACGCTGTTATCATAAAATGTCAAAAGATAAAAAGGAACTTGATGCCGGAGAGAAATGCGCTTTTTCACAGACTTCCATGGTAAAGGAAAATGAGTCAATATGCATACGTCTGAGCTACTTAAGTTTCCATGAACTGCCAATATTTTAGACCTGTTGAGAGAGGTTTTTCAAAAACTTATTGCAGATCTCTTAAGTTTTCATATATCTATCATCAACGGTCGTTATTGAGAAATGATTTCCAACTATGGACTTTGTAAATAAAATGTGATTTTTTAGTTTTTTTCCACACACCCTAATACCATGTCCCCACCAAAAAGTTAACCATCTCAAATCGAACTTAACCACCTCACTAACTATTGCTATCCACACTGCGGTTTAAGGTTTATAAAACAGTACAAATGTAAAGAACAGTGTTCGGACTTCCAAAAATCGATTCAGGACTAAATTCCCGCAAAAATCGGAGCAAAAACAAAATTTCCGTACTAGATTGAATTTTTGTTTCTGACATTAATTGCTTGACTAAAATATTTTCTATTCATGCAAAATAAGTACGCGAGGCAATGTAAGGATATGTTACAATTTAGGTAATTTTTAGCATTTTCGATATAGTAGAACGTATCTAACACTTAATTTGCAAAAAAGCAAACCTTTTCTACTTTATATAAATTTCATTTTACATATATTTTTTAACAACTTAAGTAAAGTTCTGCATCCGCCAATTTGTACAGCCATACATCAAAAAATAACGAAGTTACTTTATTGGCTCATTGCTATGAAAAAGTTACTTTTTAACAGTGAGATTTGGCTAACTTTCAATTTTTTTACTGAAACCGGTGGTGAACACTCAAAAAACGGCCCCAAGAGGGGCATAACATGAATGAAAAAACGGAATAGATTTGAAGTCAAGCGGAGTAGAGGACTTGATTTCAAATTTTTTTAAAAACCGTAGTAAATCTAATCTGATTTTAGCTGAGTCCAAACACTAGTAGGGAACGAGTTCTTTACATTTTAACGCTAATGACCCACAGATGGCGGGAAAACACAGGGTTGTATCAGACTCTCGACGTGGTTTCGAGTTGGTTAGCTTTTAACCATCTCAGTGAAATGGTTAAGTGCTGTCATTTTTATATGGCGAAACTACGCTAAATCAAGTGGGTTATCGGGATAACCAACTCAGTAGCCATAACTACGTGGTTAGCTCTGGTGGGGACATGGTATAACTATCAATAAAAAAAAAAACATATTTTATGATGCGCTTGGATAAATACTATTTTAGTGAGGCATCCTAATGTACACACGTATATAACTATGTATGTGCTCGATTACACACATGCACAGCACTTGGTTGAAGCACTACAAGGACCCACTTAAAATTCCATTGCGGAAATCCCTTCGTTGCTGCGGTTAAAAAAGTTATTTTAATTTTTTGCAGCAAACTTTTCTTTTTAACCCATATTCACCAAAACCACCAATACAGATAAGTAAGTACAAATTTAGTCATTGTTTTGTATGGCATTCCAAGCATTTAATAGCTGCTGCTCACATTGCAAGAAATTGCGTACGCTGTCCTGGCAAGAAAACTTTATCTTCCTTTTAACTCTTTCATTTAACAACATTTGTACGTTTTGTGATGCTGACTAAGAGATATGTACATATGTATGAATGTGCCTTTGTATTATTTACGAAAAGTTAAAATAAAAAAATCAGGAGAAATTTAATACAACTATAACAACGAATAGCATTACCACTGCCATAACAACAGCAGTGCGATTGAGTCGCTGCGTTACTTCAAGGACACACAAATATCCTTGCGATATGCTATGCTTTACATACTTCCACTTCTTTCTTCTAGTCGGCTGCATTTTGCAAACACTTTTTGGCAACTTTTTGCCAACTACGATTTTATTTCAGCTACACTTTTCTTGGGTTTTATTACACTTTAGCCTTTGCTGTTGAGGTTTTCTTGGAATTTCATTAAATATCGCGTGGTCTTAAATATACAATTTTCTTTTGTTAAAATAACAAATTTGTAAATTTTTGTGTTGCTAAATTTTCTGGCGATTTGGGAGTGGTTCGAGTTGGCTTAGGCGGTGCGCATTATTGCTTTTATGTATGTATGTACATATGTAGACCCTCGTTGCTTCATTTAAAACGAATTTTTCACTTTGCTGCACAGCATTTGTAAAATTTTCTACAATTTTCAAAGCCAAATTTTGATCATGCTGTCACACAAAACCGTATTCACTCATCCACTTCGACGTTAGGTACTCGCACCTCCACCCTTGCGAACGACTTTTTTCTGCTTTTCGCCATTTGACCTTTAATCTGCTGCACTTTCTACGCTCTATGCTGCTTTTGCTGACATTTCTTCACCATTTTCAGCTGCCTTTTTGAACTTCTAACTAAAATATCTGCGAGGCATTTCGCAGAATTTCAATTCATGGCACATTTTTTACAATTCATCTACAATTGAGAGTTCACCTTGGTAGGCCGCTCAAGCCCTTTCACCTTCTTCACCACCTGCTCCACCGACCACATATGGCCGTGCCCATTCAATACACATTTGCATCAACAATCAACGGCACAGCATTTTTCACTACTCCCTTTCTTTTTCTCTAGAATATTTTTTTTTCACTCTTTGTATGCGCCTTTAGCGCGTTCTTTCTAAGTTAAATGCTTAGCTTGTTTTTCGGTCACTGTTTTTCCGCTGCTGCTCCGTGTTTGTGTGCGAATAGCGCGTTTGCCAACAACGTACTGCTGCGTGCTGCCACGGCGACTAGCTACCTCACTGGCAGCTGCCGTTGCTACGACTACATCTCATCATCATCGCTTTGCTCTGCGTTTATGTATATGCGTACGAATGACTTTTTCTTTACCGACTTCACTTGGCATTGGCATAGAGTGGCTACGTAGCATTTGATTCCTATTGCTGGTGCTGCAGCTGCTGTTGATGTTTATTAAACTTTTACTATGTGGTCGTAAAATGTTTGGCCGACCTTCACTGCTCTGGTGCGAAGTAACTCATACGCCATGTCACACACATTTCGTGCATTTGCTACACCACTAAAGCGGGTTACATATGTACAACAATTTTCTATTTTAGATAGTTTAAAAATAATTTGTGCAATAAAATTTTTCTTATAAACTCAGTTTATCGCATTCCACTCAGCATGTGGCTCTATTTGTTGGAATGGCACAAAGCTAACAATGAAGCAGTAGAATGCAGGTTAGTATTCAAATAATATACCTTAAGCCGTTATAATTTCCTAAGTATTGTATATGTATATACATATGTTAATATCTGTATGTGTGTATTTCAATTCACATACACACAATAGGTGTGTTTATCTTTTTAGCTGCACTTGTTTATGTATTTGTTCGGCTTTGTGTACGTTACTCTCTTATCGAGTTCTTCTTTGTTTTGTCCATTCGTTACTCTGGCATTACTGAGTAAAGCAGTTAAATGCCATTCAACGAGAGTAAGTGAAAGGAACGGTGTTGCCAGCAAATAAGAAGAAAATGACATTTTCCCAACAACAATAGGTTTCACTATGTAGCAAGAGGCTAGGAGCTCTAAAAAACACCAACTCCGCAGGAATTAACTAACTATAACATCTTCTGCCGTTTGGATATTTTTTTCATAGAAAATGTCCTAGAGATCCTACTATCAGTGGTGGCTCTGAACGCTTCTAGAAAGTGCTTAAGCATGGTTGTAGTGGTATTCTTAACAAGCTTATTCAATGAGCGAAACAATCAGATCATACGATAGATTTCAGGAAAAACTTTCAGGTGAAGTGTCCTTCTATAGTAAATGGGATTGGAGTAGGTGCAGAATAGTCGAGGAGAATTCTACTAAAAGCTATACTGATGGCTTCAAAATACTACGGTGAACTGAATTTCTCTCTCTCAAACTTTTCTAGCATCTTCTTAGTGAAAGTACCGGAAATCAAACGGCCTGCAAAACATGAGATATAAACTACGAAGGAGTGCTAAAAGCAGGTAAATCCGTGTAGCCGTGTCTGAAAGAAGAGAGGTATCGCATATTGTCAGCTTTTCATTTAATCTAATTTCCAATCAACCTGTACCTATATAAAATGTTCCTATATTATTATTGAAGTTAATGCTGGTTAATAATGTATGTACAGTGACGTGAAAATAGGACAGCAGATACTTCCATTGCGTCTTCATTTGCGTCTCTATATAACTCCGAGAAGGCCGAACTGTCTTGTTCTTGCCGATAATGTCGATATCGTCGGCAATTCTATGCTCTTATAAAGAATTGTGTCCGAGTGCTACAATTCTGCAGCTCTTACTAAAGAAATCAAACGAAGTGGAATTAAAAGATAGTGATAGCGATAAAAAAATCGATGGAGACAAAGATAGAGATAGAGAAAGTCATAGAGAAAGTCATAGAGACAAAGAAAGAAATAAAGCTAAAAATTGAGACATGTTATGTTATGTTGTGGTATGCTATATTTTATGGTGCTATGTTTCATTAAATTACGTTATGTTGTGTTATGTTATGCTATGTTGTGTTATGTTATGTTATGTTACGTTATGCTATGTTATATGTAATGTTATATTATGGAATTCTATATTTTGTTATTATATATATTATATACATTATGTTACGTTATGTTGAGTTATGTTATGTCATGTTTTGTTATGTTATGTTATGTTATATTATGTTATGTTACGGTTTGTTATGCCATGTTTTCTTATATTATATTATGTTGTTCAACGCAATTCACCTCAACTCATTACAGCTAATATAAAATCTACTCGACTCAACTCACCTAAACTTATCTAATCTCACCTCACCTGAACTCACTTCAATTCAATTCACTTCACCTTTACTCATCTCAACTCTCCTTAATTTTAGTGGTTGAATTTCAACCGCTGGGCGAACACTAGTTTCAAATACGTATATATACATAGGTCCAAATAGGAAGATATTACTTTTCAAATAGCTGGTACCCTTATCCTTAAAAAAATTAAAATTTCTTAAAACACAAATGGGATAAAGTAAATAGTTACGTACGCAGGCGACATAGCTTTGGTGGTCACTGGTGCTTTGCATAAGGAAGTTTAATGGCGTTTTCTTTTCTACCGAAAAATGTTACCTTCTCATTGCCCTCTAAGAACAAATACTAAGAACCGGGCAATGAAGAGGCAACAACGAAAACGCCATAGGAATCATGGAACCGAAACCGGGAAACGCATAATTGACTCTCGAAAACTGCGCGGATTACTTTTCGGAAATATTGCATAGCAAACTGCTGTGAATGCTTAATGCTGAAGAATATAGATATAAAGCGGGCAAGGAAAGTGCTATTCGCATGCAAAAAAAAATATTTACATGCGTTACATGCGTGTATTCGCTGCGCTGATGCATTTATACTATATAACAGTACCACCAATATTAAATTATGGGTTCTGGTATAATAGACAGCATTGAGGAAATCGCACAAATCCAAACGCTGCTTTAGAAATGATATTGAACTTTCCATCATACGATAGATCTCGGGCTAGCAACTTAAGTGAGTTCATGCAGAGAACCTTCTGGCATTTTCCAAAAGGCAGGAGAAGTGTAGAAAATTCGGACTAAATTGCTCCGCATCTTAACTGAAAGACGGAGTTCCAGCCCACAACACTATACGGCCGCTAAAATGACACAAAAAATGGCGAGACGCGTTAACTTAGTTTTGGGTCATAGATTACCAATCTGTGTACCATTTTTCTAAATCAGGTCATTTTGCCAAGATATTTTATTTTAAGTTCGCGTTTCGAATGAAAAAAATCAAACGTTAAAGCAGCGACCGAACATAACAGTTATTGATGAAAAGTGTCATTGAAAAATTCACCATGAAGGAAATGTTCTACAACCAAATGATGCATACCAATCGATTTCTTTTTTCACCGAGAATTGAATTTGAAAATACATTTTGATTTACAAATTTTATGCAAAACTAAACTAAAATGACAACTATTTTAATCATATAAATCCAAAATAACAATTATTTTTGGTTTTTAATCTATATAATCTTGACTTAACAGTTATTTTTGATTTTTATATTATATGTCTTAGATAACAGTTATTGAGGACTTTTATTTATAAAAACGATTTACAAAAGTCATCAACAAAAATCAGTCACCGACTTTTATTTTTTAAATCGTACGTTTGAAAGTCATTATAATTTTTTGCAATTAAGAATGTGTTGGAGAACCAAAGTTTACTAAGCCTTATGCAAATGACTTATAAGTATGATTTTAAAAATAATAGTCAGTGACTGATTTATTTTGATGGCTTTTATAAATAAAAGTCTTCAATAACTGTTAACTAAGATATATAGTTTAAAAACCAAAAATAACTGTTATTTGCAGATTAGTTGAAATAAAACCAAAAATAATTTTTATTTTGGATTTAAAAAGTAAAAATCAGAAACAAATGTTATTTAAGGAGTAACTAAATAAAAGTCAAAAAATAATTGTTAAACAGCGATTTTTTTTTTAATAAAAGTTGTAACTGGTTCGGACCCTGCTTTAAAGTGGAAAATATTACTCATATGCCATGTACGACTACGGCCATGTACGATATGGCGTATGAGTAAGATTTTTTTCTGGCCCTATTTCCTACACCAAAAAAAAAAATACATTTTCATTTAACTATTCGATATTATCACTAGTAGCTTGATTCTTTGGCATAAGAGCAGGCTATAATAGAAATTTAAAAAAATATATAAACGATTTGTTTATTATTTTTAATTTTCTCGTTGTTAAAGTTTGATTTTTTTTTCATAAAATTAAGATATTTTGGGAAAATTATCTGATTTGAAAAAACGGTATACAGATCCCTAATCTACGTTTCGGGTTTTTTTATTGAATTTCAAAACTTAAGATTTTACATTGTAATCCACAAGTCTTTAGCATCTACCCTGATGGCTCAGGATCACGGCGTGGTAGAAACTGAAGTCTCCTGCATAGAGCTAGGTTTAAGCGAGAGCGCCATATGAGTATTTAATTGCTTAACAGCATGAAACTAATTTTTCTACGAAAAAACTATAGTCGGTGGTTTGGAATTATTTCTAATTCATTGAAAGCTTGCATTTTCAATCCTATTTTAACTTTGTTCTTGACCTTTTTCTTTACCAAATGTTAAAAAAAAATTCAAACTCTGCTTCATTACAACCACCGTATTCACGGCTTCAGAGAGCAGTAGTTTATTCGTAGTGGAACACGTGTTATATAATACAACAATAAAAAGTGCCAACAACATGCACTTGCCTACAACCAAATTTAATGAAAAGCATAGACCCAGTAACCTAGAAAGGAATGTGCGAGGTCCACGCAAATGCGCGACACAGACTAACACATCTATGTAACTCGCTGCGAAAGGAATGTATGGCGAAAAGGCAAGAAATCATTTTGGCGGGAAACTCTTACAACGTAAACTTTCACAATCCAATCATAACAAAAATAAAATCTGAAAGAAAGGCTACACTTTCTTACATATGAATTTCGTAGTCATGCGCAGATGAGTGCAAAAACAGCAGAATCGCGTCGCAGCGAAAAGAGGTAAGCTTTTCTATGACGTCATTGATTTCCAGTACGCGCAACAGTGGGAGTTCAAAGAAGGACACACAGCTGGAAGGCCAGCGTTTTCAAGGACGTAAAGAAAGGGGCGGTGTTGGGTGATTCGCTTTTGCCGACTACAGCGGCATCTGTTGGTAGATGATATGTTTGTTTTTTATTCTGTTCATGGAGGGTATACTAACGGCGTAAGTTAGATGTGGGAAAAGACTAAATTTCAATGGTGGATAAACTTGTGACTGTAAATGTTGGTGAACAAATTAGGATTTCTGCTTCCGCCTCTGCTCGACTTTATTTGAATTTACACACTTGATAATATCAGCTAGCAGCCATATTTTCACGACATCTTAGTCATTAGCCATAAAAATATTGAAACAATAAACGAACAAAAAAGTTAATTTGGAAGTTTTCTCTTGCCTCCATAGGCCACATTCATCAAAGCTATCTATTCATTGTCATTGTGTTCGCGAAAATCAAAAATGATTGATGGCATTGATTGCTTTTCCAATTTTTTTGTTTCACATATGAATGCAAGTGTGCTGGTATATGCATATGTAGATACATTAAGATGCCTCACAAGAAAAACTTGCTTTCCATCGGAATTATATATATATATATGTTTTAATTCTTCCACCAAAACTTACGTAGCTGAACGGATTTTAAAATACCTCCGAAAACCTCATTATTTTGATTCCGTTGAAAAAATGTTCAACCAATTTTATGCAGAAAAAATATTTTTTTTAAAGAGACAGAGATGCACCCTAATGTACATACAAATATATATATAAATTTGCGCTTACGCAATATGTTAGTGTTTGAACGGATGTTGTCACGACTCCGAAACTGTTTTTCAAGGCAGAAATACACTCTGAGGTTTGCCATTGCCTGCCTAGCAGCTATTTATTAGAAAAAAATTTTCCTTCTGTTTTTCGGTCAGTTGGAAACTGGGCTCCATCCCAGGCCTTGCGGAATGATAGTGCGAAATTTTACCAACAGCAGCACCTAAATGTACGGATTTTTACCATAAAAAATCGTTCCATAAAAGAAATCATTTAGCGGCATAATTCGAAGGCGGCGTGAAACTGTGTGACGAGATTAAGGCATACCACACAAGTTGTAGGAAAATCGCAGTGCTGAGCCAAATGTATGAAGCGCGAGTGTTTATTTCTTTTAGTTGCATATATGTATGTGAGGTCGCGAATTAAAAATTTATAGCTACACATAAAACAATGGATAACAGTCGGATAATATCCCCCCCCCCCCTGACTCAGTCCGAATTCCGGTGGTATTGTGAAGCTCGCTATCACTTTACTTCTATAAATAAATTAGTAGCCTTAAAATATAATCAGCTTGCATGTTTACATGTGCGTGCTCCTTATTTAACAAGAAATTCGATACACTTCGAATTGGTGTACCAGACTGTATGAGTATTTAGCATTCGTTTTGGATTATTACATAACATTGACGCATTTAGACGTGGACACCAATATAATATTTCCAATAAAGTCTGAAAATTAGTAGTTAGGCGGCAAATGTTGCCGGAATGTAATGCGTAAAATGCGCGTCATCAGTGTTTTTGTTTAGCCAACACTTATAAGAATTACGTTCAGGTGGCGCGCAGATAAATTTCATTTCCAGTTTGGGTAAAATGAGTTATATTTTCCAAGTAAATGACAGTAATCACCACGGAACGGTTTTTGTGGAAATTGTATTTGGCTCTGCTAAAGAGATAGAGTATATTCGATTAAGAGTGTCCATCATTTAGCTCTCCCTGATTCCATATATTAACATTTGATGTTGCATTTTTTAAGATATTTGCCTTTTCTACCTTTAATTGTTAAGTGCAAGCCCTTATTCCTTATAATATGAAAGTTTTAAATGTTCCATATTAAAATTGGGCGTCACTTGTATCAACTCGCGTCGAGCGCACATTTAGAACATTCAAGGCTTTTATTCACAAATCGAATGAAAATGCAACAAGAAAACTTCAAAATGCATCTTTTAGGTTCAATGTTACTACAACTATAGTGATTAAAGTTTTATGAGTTAAAAACTCGAAAGGAGAAAATAGTCAAAGTAAAAATTTTCCATTATAATGAAACTAGTTCATAGCTTTTCTCTTTTTACTTGTAACATAAGCATATCTAAAAAAAATATTTTTTGCTTTTTTTCGGTTTTTTTTCTTTTTTAATGCCTTATTTTGCGATTGCTAGTGCTTTTTCCTGCCTATTTCGTTATTTTATTTTACCTTTTTTTAGGTTTTTAGGTCCTAAAAATCCGTTCCCTGGTAATCACCAATTCAGAGATCGATGGGATTTGCTACGTGTACCCAACCAAATTTTACAAGGGATGGTGGAAATTCGTTCCAAAATACTAATTTTTACTTTTCTTACATTTTACGCCCTAGGTCATCAATATGCAATCGGTGGATTAATAGTAGACTGGCTCTAACAGCTCATCGGTTTACAGTAGGGCACACTTAACTGATAGTAGGAGAAAAGTAATTATACCAAAAACAAAAGTAACATACCACAAAAAGTAATTATACAAAAGTAATTATGCCATTGAAAGGAGTAAGCAATTAGTGAGGCGTAAGTAATTATGAAAGAAAGCACTGTAGGGAAGTTAAAATTATACAAAATAACGCCGACGTAAATCAGGTAATTTTTCCCAGACATTTTCATTTTACATTTTCATTGCGAATGAAGAAAAAAACTTCAAACTTTTACATGGAAAATGTGTACGAGAGTACGAACATGGCGTAGGAGACACATTTTTTTTTTACCTCCCTTCTATTAGCTCGGGCTGTAACTATGTCATATTGATGCGCCTAAAGATGCAGCGATTTCTATTCTTAAGTTACATACCTGATGACAGTACGAATGGAAATTATAATAGCGAGGTTTTAGTTTTTTAAACTATAATTTTTTCCTGCTCAAATTTCATACTAAACAAGTAAAAAAGCTAAGTTCGGGCGAAGCCGAATATTAAAAACCCGGCGCACGTATTAAATATAGTTTTTCCACGTTACCGCTACACGGAAAGCAGGGGAGGTTTTACTCCTATTTCAAACATCTTCGATAATAGGTTCAGTTAGATTTAATGACACAAATTTATTTAGTTATAAGTGGGCGGTACTACGTCTATTTTCTAAAATTCCGTATTATTGTCTATTATTATTCCTTAAATTTCGGAATATCGAAGTTTCAAGCATTTCTGAAATTTACGCAATTTCTGTCCGATTTCAAAATTTACAAAGTTTTGCTTTTTTGTAGAAAGAACAAGTAGGCGGTGCCCATTTTTCATACATACATACATATATATATATTCATAATAATACATTCATAAATGTGTGTGTAAACAAACGCATTTGATATTTGCACGTCAAATGAAAATCCTCTTCCAGAAGTATTATTATCCTCAGCCTGGCAATTTGTGAATTAATTCAATTAAAATTAATTGACTAATTGCACAAACGCTCCCAGTGCAGCAAAATACTGTTAAACATGTTGGCGTTGAATATCCGAATTAAAAATGAATATGTGCTCGTATTACTTGCATGAGTGCTATCGATTTTTTGTTAGAACAGATACTTTCAAGGCTTGGTGATAAACGCAACAATTAAAGGCAGCTACATTAAAAAATCAATCAATCTCTTTGGAAATAAAAGTTTCAATTGTTTTCAGCTCAGCGCATAAACATGCATGAAGGTATGCTTAAAAAATTTTTATTCATCACGGTCTTATGTATGTGCATTAGGGTGGTCCAAAAATATACCCCCATTTTTATACCCGAGCGCACTTGTGCACAAGGGTACACGTGAAAAGGTAAAGTCGAATTTTAATGCTCTCATCCCCTAGGATTGCTCTATAACGAAAAAATATGCCCCTATTTTTTTATTTTAAAAGCAAATAATATTTAGAGGTCGCTCAAAGCGCTCAAGGTGTTCCATGTTACGGAGAAGTTACGGGAAAAAAAACACTTTTAGTAGAAATGGTATAGAATTCTTAAAAATCAATATTTTTCATCAAAAACTCTGTTTCTCGCAGGAGATTCCCATAATAATACCCCATTTTATTTAACCATTTTTCTCGCAATATAATTTATAGGTTCGCCAAGAGCCCTCAAAAACACTGAAAAATGCAATGTGGGGACCAATAAAAAATCGTTAGTATTAAAAAATGGTTAAACAAACAATTGGGTATATTATAGAAAGTCTTTTGAAGATAACCAGAGTTTTCCGAACGAAAGATATAGGTTTCCAAGAATTTCATACCATTTACACGAAAAGTGTTTTTTTTCCCATACACAAATACATGGAAAACTTTGAGCGCTTTGAGCGACCTCTGAATATTTTTTGATTTCAAAATAAAAAAAATAGGGGTATACTTTTTTCGATATAGAACAATCATAGGGGGTGAGAGCATTACAATTCCGACTTTAGGGTTTTTAGGCCACCCTAATGTGCATACATATTTGCGGCTTACCAAACAATAATGTAGCATATCAGTGGCGTAGCCAGCATTTCGGGAATAAGGGGATGAAAAATAATTTATTACTACGGGAACCAATGTGTACGTAGTTCGAAATCGTTGTTATGTCTGAAAAGCTTAGTCAGATGGACGAAGAGATAGTGTGTGGAGCTCAATATTTAAAGCATAATCCACAACCCACATCTCAAATATTTATAAAACTTTATTTTGTCATTATATAACTCGGAAGGTTAAATTAGTATTCCGTTATTAAATAAAAAGTAAAAAAACTAAATAGTAGTTTATTGACGAAGGGGGTATATATTCCCCACATTCTCCGTTTTACACTACACTGTAGCTTATTGTTGTAGGATTATTGGTGACTTATCACATTTGTATTCATAGCAATTTAGAAATCGAAATCGTCTGACCTAATATTATTTGGTTGCTTTATGTGTCTTACCTTTATACATATTTCATGTGGTAAATCTTCGCAAAATCAATTACTCAGACTTACTAACCTCTTTGTGTATAGAAAATTATGTCCAGAATACATCATTTGTTATTCTAGATTATTTAATGAATGAGTATAGGAATTCTATTAATATTTTCTATACAAACACTTCTAAGCTTGAAACCTTTAAGTACTGCAGGAATTTTATCCAAATAAATACTGGCGAAAAACGAGATTTTGATGCATGTTTGTATGCATATCGTCAGCTGACATTTAGATCCCTCAGTTATTTGCCCAACATAAAATTTTCCTATCTGTCATAGAGTTTATTGTTTACCTGTTTGTTACACACCATTTACGAAAATCGATCCCAGGAGTAGATTGCATCACTACGTATAGTAATAGACAAAATGCATATTTACGTAATATTCATTGTTGGATTATATATTTGTATAGTTGATTAGCTTGTATTCATAGCTTATAAGTATGTATTTATGTACGCATTTTTTGTACCTTGTTACAAAATGTTATATGGTTACTGATATTCTTGTTAGTAGTTTTGTATCTGTATAGTTTTTTATTTCCGCTTATTGCTGAAGAAAGTTTCGTATTTCTTATTTAATTGGTTTGCTTTTGTAGTAATGATTTACTAGGGTAATATTCTTAATCAATTTAAGGTACAGTAAAATGTATGTGGTTCTTATGTTTCATCGTTTGTCCAAAATCTAATTTCTAGACAAACATACATACATAGATGTATACGTATGTATAGCCAATAAATGCATATCGTCGTTTAAAGTACAAAACCGCATATCGGCATTCTGCAAAACCGCGTAATTGACATTTGCTGCCAAAAATTGGAATTGCTCACACAAGCTCCTTGGCTCAAGCCTTATCCATTCGTCCTAAAATATACTAGCCAGAAATACGTTTGCTTTATAAAAAAGAGAACCATTTTGAAATATGAGCATTTATACTCTCTGGAAAATAATTTACATAAGTCACATACGCTTTTTTGCATTATGTTGATACGCGGTTTTGTTCTTTAAACGACGATATGTATTTATTTCTATTTATATCTACATTTATTTCGGTTCCGACATTAGTACAATAATTCAATCTTTAATATTACAACAAGGATAAAAGTAAGGATAATACTTATTTATTATTTATAGTCTAAAATATATATAAACGCATATAACACATTAAATTAAACAGAGATAACACGGATACCTAAAGCACATACACACACCATGGTATGTTAACAGGGCTCACAATCACTTATATATGGGGCGCTCCATACCAAAATGGGCGGGCTCACACTTCATGTATTTGATTTATTTCAAATTTTTGGGTTGATAGACAATCATAAATAATAAATAAATATGAAATTTGAGCTTGATTAATACATTTTTAAAAACCTTAGAGCACAAAAACAAAAACAAATCGATTTAATAGTTTTCCAAATACATATATCGAGAACGGGACGAGGAAAAAATTTGAAAAAAGTCACACAAATACACGTCAAAATTCTCTATGAAAATGAATATTAAAAAAAAAACATTTCTTGATTTTTGATAAAAAAAATTGTTTTTGAAAATATGCCATGTCAAATAGATTGAAAAAAGTCACAATGGTAGCTCTGCGTATTGCACAATGTTTAAGTATGGTGTTACGGGGTACACTCTACAATAATTTGAGTTATGAATTTTTTTACAGCGGAAGTTGAGTAAAATGAGTACATTATAAATTTACAAATTTTCAAAATTTTTTTTCGAATTTTTTTATGAATGCAGTTTTGTAGAAAGTTTTAAGCGGTTTCAAAACTGGCGCTAATTTTTTTGAAAACGGTTTTGTGCATTTCCTTCCATAAGAAAAAAGTGCAAAAAGCCGTCAGCATAAAAAA
>NW_016167446.1:0-21465 GCF_001687245.7 Rhagoletis zephyria
GCTCGATTGGCTTAGGGTTTCGAGATATTTGAGCCTAAACATACGAAAAACCCGATTTATTCCTATATTCTTTATGTATTTTCATCAAGAATAGTTTTTTTTTCAAAAATTGAATAACTCATTTGAAAGCAAAATTCTCTAGGAATTTCACTTGATATTATACATATGTGTGAAGATATATATATGATATATGATATACATGATATATAATATACATAATAATATACACATACATTCATTTTGTAAATAAAGACGCCTAAACGTATACCAGAAAACTGTTTCTTTTCGTGTTGTATCTTTCAAGCATTTGTGTAAAGAAGTAATTTCGCAAAACTCATAAACTTCAATGGGCAATATCTCAGGTTTAGAACAAGATATCTCGTTGGGTTAAACGGCATTATCGAGGGGAAATATTTTACTTTCAAATGGTTTATTAAATTAAAAAAAGGCGAACTATTCTTGATGAAAATACTTGACGAATATAGCAAAAAGTCGGGCTTTTCGGATGTTTAGGCTAAAATATCTCGAAACCCTTAGCCAATTGGGCAAAACTGATTCTGGATTCATTTTCAGCGCATCAAAACCCTTTGGAAAAGTGTAAGCTGTTCCCAGGGTCTGAAAATTGTCGGCCTGTGTAATTGAGTCTTCATACGAATTCTGACAGTTGAATTATCAATATATCAGGTTTGAAAGGCTTGTAACAGTTTATATCAGTAACCCTACTGTTGTGAATGATTTTTAGTACGTCGAATGTAATGCATTGCGACACGATGACGAAGTCAGTTGCTCAAGTGACAAAAATTGTGCTTCAGTTGTAATAATTGAAAATTGCTATTAACGCTTCTTTAAAATGCTTTGTAAATTTGTTTTGGCATAGAATTAGTCATGGTTTAGTTCAAATTCTGCAGTTAACTTTTAATTTTGTGCTGAAAACCTATAGTTAACTGCCGAATGAGAGTTAAGTCGTTACTGTAAAAAAAGTGGAGTCTATAAGGGCACTCCGCAAGGTGGAGTTCTCTCTACCCTGCTCTGGATTGCGGTTGTAAATGGTCTTTTCAAGGAACTGGAGAAATTCGGCTGTCGGGTGATCTACTGTGCATATTATGGTGCATTCATGGTCAGGAGACGATTTCTTGATACCCTTTTTGATCCGACTAAAGAATACCTGGACTCGGTAACTAGATGGGCGGCCAATTGTGGCCTCAGAGTCAACCCTATCAAGACAGAACTGATCTTGTTAACTTATGGTTGATCCTGGATATGAAACCCAACAGTCCAACATTGAGGAAATGCCAAGAACGGCGTCGGTTGACTTGTACTGCTACAGAGGAGTAATTGGTAAGAGATGGGGTCTCTCGCCGAAGGTAATTCATTGGCTCTATCAATTCATGTTTATGGATCCTTTGTCTGGTAGAACTCGCTGGAGAAGGCCTCACTTGCTAAGTAACTGGAGCGCGGTAAAGCGGATTGCCGTTATCGGCATTAGTGTTGCATTATGAACAACGCCTACACTTCAGCATAACGCCATGTTGAACATTAAACCTATAGGTATTGTATGCAGACTTGTCGCAGCACGAACTGCCATTAGGCTCTAGGAAACCCGGTGGTTAACTGATTCGTCCACACTTTGGAGTTCTGTAGGGTTTTGATTTCGTCCCTTCGAAATGGCTCCCAGAAGTTCGTTCTCTACCTACTTTCCCTCAAGAGAGGGCTGGCTATCAGGGTACGATATGATGGTACGCTCCAGATCGGTAAGGGAATGTCTGACTACTCTATCAACCGCGTCGGAGTACTTCCTTATCACGCTCATTTGGGTGCCGGGTCACAGTGACACTGCGGGAAACTGAATGCCTGATGACTTCATCTACAGCTTACTTAAGGAAAGGTACCCTTGGAACGTTGTCATAAAGTGTGGTACAGCTGGCGTCGCCTCTGTCCTCCTTCGGTTCACTCTTGGGCATGCGCAATTGCAAGATCTTTATGGCCTGGGATGGTCATAGGCTTGCAAAGCCTCGACTCCCGCTATTAGTGAGGTTTCTGAAAGGCCATTGTGCGATTGGTTGGATTAGAAATCTTAACTGATGGCTCTTGCATCAGCTGTCAAGGGGATGGTGAGGTGGAATTACCTCAACACTTTCTACTGGACTGCCCAGATTTTGAGAGGATAAGATAACTTTTAGCTCGCACTTCCTGATTAAACCTGAGGAGTTCTTAGGCATTGAAATTAGCCGCATCGTAATTACGTAACTAGTTCCCGTCGTATCACAAAGGGCAATCTTTTAATTATCCAAGGGCACCCCTTGGGGCAACCACCATAACCTACCTACTTTTCGTGAAGTTTATTACTCGGGAACAAATTCGGTCTAATACATACAGTCGTATATACGGAAGTATGTAGTTCTTCCAAATCCTCATGACAGTAAGATTAGGAGAGTTCACTGGCACTCTAAACCGTTCATACTATTTAGTGCAGATAAGAATAAAATCAGATAAGTTAAATCAATAAGACTTGTGTACATAGCTACAACATCGACTTCATAACATCGATGTTTCAAGGTTGTTAAAACATCGAATGAATACCATAGATGATTACAAAAATGAAATTTTTTTATGAAAAACTTGGGTTAAACACCCACACATGCCAAATGTTCGGGTACTGCCGAATTTCCACTAGGCATTACAATGATAAAAATTGGAGGCATTTAAAAAATGCCATGGGGAAATGAATTTAGTGGCATTTCTTTTGTTTTGACGTAGTAGCAAAAATATGTTTTTATGCCCAGGTTTGTTATTACAATGCTAGTGGAAATCCAAAATAAGTTGTAAAAGTAATATCGTCCATTTAGTGATAGGCCTGGGCTCGAATCGTCACATACGATATCGTATTACTCGTCACGTAAAAACAAATTTTTCGGATTACGACATACGTGAATGTACCCTGTATCGCATTCAGCGTATACGACTGCCGTATCACTTAAGTTTCTTTCGTATGGTTTTCGAGCCGTGAACGGATGTTACGATACTAGCCCTGTATTTTGAGACGTAATTTTTATTGCCACTTTTAAAAATTGGCGTAATGTGCGAATTTTCCATTTTTGTAGAAATAATACAGCCGACAGTTTTTGAGCATTGAGCATAGAGGGAAAGCGACAGAGTCCGACTAGACTAGTTTGTTCCGGGGGGCTTTAAGGCTAAGATCGCACGCCTTCCATCGTCGTAGTTTGAAAATATGCACATATGTATGTATGTATATCACATGCATAGTAAAGATCGATTTAGCTCCAGACTTGAACAATAATCGTGTACTCTATATGCGCAAGCACAGCCTCATTGATATCGAAGTCTTATTATAATTGTTTATTTTTTTCGATAGATAAATCCAGTAAGAAAAATCAATAGCAAAATAGTACTTACCAGCTTTAGCATAACTCCATACATACATACATATATGTATATTTAAGTGTGTACTTACCTAGGCAAATGTGTGTAACGAAAAACCTAATAATTACCCATATGATTAATGAATACAAACACTGCCAATAGACATATTCAAAGCATTTACTATCTGTAAACAAGAAACCATAAGTGAGCAACAAAAAGCCTGCCGGACACAGTGGTAAATGCATATGTAGATATGTATGTATAAAAACATTTGCGGCCTTGAATGTAAGTTTACTTGCATACTTACATTTTTACATGCAATACATATTCATAAATGTTGCTGAAGAAAAATATATTTTTTTGCTGCTGCTTTGTGTTATTGCCTTCATGATCGAATTGCAAGTGGCCAGGTATCGCTATTAGCCAAGTAAATGGCATAAATTAACTAGCAACTAGCCGTTGTGCTTGAATGAAAGAGAAAGAATTTACTTAAGGAAAGAATTTAACTAAAACTCGTTGTTTGCCAATTTACTTGTGCAATACTTCATTGCAATACAATTACTTTTATGGGTGGTTGAGTGGCTATTGCTACATACATACAAATGCGCATTAGGGTGATGCTTAAAATAGCAACATCATGAGGTACCACTTTATTTGTTTCTGTGTACAAAATAAAACACCCCCGAACATTTTAATGAAAATTAAAGCATCGCTACCAGGTTTGCATTTTTTTATACATCAAAAATTCGACAAAATTATTACTTTAAATTTATCAGACTACAAGTGAAAGTTTTGTTGAATTTTCGCGAATAAAAAATCATTTTTGTTTTCAATCCCTAGTAGAGATTCCTAAAATTTTTGTTTACCACTTTTTAATTTTCGTGAATGTCCATATTTTTGTACCTAGAACAAAATGAAGGGGTGCCCTGTACAAAATTTAGACTGAGATATTTTGAGGACCACCCTAATGTGCATACACACTTAAACTAACTAAATTTTTGCAATTGTTTGATGCTGGTGCTTTGCTTATGGCAAGAGTTGATGGTTTATTAACTGTTCCTTGTACGAATACTTAGGACGTGCCTACATAGAGATTTCACCTTTTTCTACGAGCATTCATACATATGTATTCACATATGAAGGTGTATGGCCATAATAAAAAAAAAAAGATTTAATAAAAAATTTTAATTCGTATTGAAACTGTGTGCTAGAGTTCATATAAGAACATATCAGGTGTGACTTGTCAGTCAACAACTGCGCATGAAAAAATATCTAAAGTATAAAATAAGAGTATAACAAATCGATACAGTGTCTCAAAACGAGGATTTTTTTTAATTCATGATGTTTTTCACGTTAATTTTTTCTGTTATTTTTCTATAAAAATATTGCCCAAGGCTTAATCAAAAACATTTAATAATAATTTAGTTAATTATTTTTGAGTTTTAAGTGGCTAAAAAATATCGTTGATTTTTTTTTTTAAATTTTTGCTTACTGATTTTTTATGAAATAAATTGCCGAAGACCGTTCGCAATAAACCGCAAAAGCAGTAAAAAAAACAAAAAAATGATCACAAGCTTATTTTTCTTTAAATATTAACCCTAGTTTTCAAGTAAAAATTTCATGCGAAAGTTTTCATCGAATTTTCCAACTTTTGAATGAGATTTTTGTTTTTTAATAATCTCATAATGTATTTGTTATGGGCAATCTTTAGCAGTTGTTTTCCATATAATCATCAATGCATATTTAATTTAAAAAATAGGCGAGACCGTTCACAGAAAAAAACTTACAAAAAAATTAATAATTAATATTTTATAAAGTGCATTTGGTGTATGGAAAAAACTTTTTGCAGTTTGAAAAAAAAATGTATATATATTATGTATAAAAACGTATTCAAACTTTCACTAATATAGAATTTCACCGGCTATAAAACACAATAAAAACCCAACAATTTTCTCAGATTTAAAAGTTGGAATTTCGATGAAAATATTTTGAATTTTTCTCACATTTTTGCCTGAAACCTTTGTGTAAAGCATTTCTTTTATAAAATAATGTCTGTTTTTATATCAGAACAAAAAAAAAATTTTGCAAAAGAAAACACCTACCGAATGCTTGTGTGAGTCACTGCATTGGCTAAATGTTGTGTGAAAAATTTGAGTTGCGCAAAATGTCATGATAGCTACAAGCTGGCGAGTTTTCCGGCTCAACCCACGCAGAGTATTAAACATATAACACATATGTATGTACATATACAACATTATCCCCTAATACTTGCATACAAACACTAAGAGGTGACTTACATACTTCAAGTTGTAATTTTAGTTGGCTTATTGTAAATAAAAATTTTGCCAACACCGCAGCTGTGCCCAGCTATGATCAACTTCTTGCGGTCTGATGTGGTACATAACTATTCCTACATATGTATGTAATTGAATTTGTGTGGGTGTGAACATTTCAAGCTTAGATTTCGTTGAAGTATGTACATACATGTACCACTTACATACTTACATAAATTTATATAGATTACAAGTATAATCAAATTTTTTACATTATTCAATTTCGTCATGCAAATATGACCTTAACGGCGTTTAGGTATCTCTGCAATAATTACTACTGGCAGCTGTTGTAATTTGAGCGCTCAGCTCATATGTAATGCTATGGTAAATTTCAATATATTTAGTTAATTATTTTTGAACTAATTAGAGCAAGCTTTGGAATGAAAAAAATACATTTTGTACGAGTAGTATGAAGGTTACTGATACATATTGTAAGCGTAGAAATAAATATTTTGAGTTACAAAATCAAATTAGTTTAGTTGCTTTGTGTTATTGTTTAAAGAAAAATTGTGTAATTCAATGTTTTATGTATGTGGTTTGGTTAAAGCTTGGACATTTTTTTTATAGAAAAATAACAAAAAATCCAACTCGAAAAACATTGTGAATATTTAAAAAATGGTCACTTGTTTGAGCCACTATATAGGTATGTGGAATATCACAGTGTGTTAAGAAATAATAGCGACTTTGTGGCTGAAAAATTCAAAACTGGAGTGGGAGGAATCCTTGCACTTACTTGCATAATAGTGCAAGCTAAAATTTTACATTTATATTTCCTTGGGATACTCCTTACTTATAAAAACTTAACTTTAAAGAGGTAATAAATCATAGCGCCATTGAAGCAATATGATATAAAATTTAATGACGACGACACCTTAAATCATGTGTCGATAGAAAATTGGAGTTTCTCCATCCTTAATTCATATATTTTTTTTTTTGGCAGCCTGTGCGAAGTATGCAGTAGATTTGTTGACATTTTCCCTCGAAGTTACGCAATTTAAAACTTCTTTCACACTTTAATGAAAGCCATGAGTATTTTTTTCAATAAATTTTGTGTACACTTTCACTATATACGAATTTTATATAAATTATATGATATATAAATTTTTTTCAGTGTTCCCACATTTTGTATTATTTTTTCATTCAAGACTTCTTTGTGTAAATTTGGACAACCATTCGAGTATGCCCAAGGCAAATTTATATAAGGTGGTGTTGCTAGAACAGCTGATTTGATTCGCCTCGATACACATATGTCAAAATTTCTTATAAGTGAGTGAGAAAGTGAGAGTGTTGAAATTTCCTTTCCATCTTCTTCCTTGAGCAAAGAATAGCTGAAATTTTGACAGTTGTGTGCCGAAAGCGAAAACAAAATACATGTAAGTTTTTTTTTGTACTACCGCTAACACCTTATATAAATTCGCCTTGTGAGTGTTTGAGCTTCATATGGGAAAATGTTTGCTTTGCCCTTACATATGAAACTGAGGTACTTTCGTATGAATTGTATTTTGGTTTTATATTCAAAGCGTAAATTTGTATCAGCGCCTATACTTCAGGGCAAAACAAAAACAAATGTGCCACAAGTGCTTATGGAGTGAGCAGCTCTGTCTTAGAGTTTTGAGTGATGCATTTTTTGTTACTAAGAATGCCAATGTCCCGAACATATTTTTTATTTATCTTTGCTGCCTTTAATCAAAGTTGGCCACCCTACTACGATAGGTTGGGTTGAAGTGGCAGCTTGCATCCAGCAGAGGAATGATGCACACTTAGCTTCTACATTAAAGACCTTCTAGGCGTATAAGTTGATCGAACTTTCTATTGTAGAAGTTGGGCCCAATTACATATATCGACTAACTTTTATTTGCCTTCTCGAAGAACTGTGACTTAAGCCATAATTTGCAAGTCGATAGCGGTGTGCCAGCATTGTGAGAAGAGTTGACGTCAGAAACTGGGGTTCGCTTCCTAGCTAGATAGCTTGCCATGCAATTACCTTTGTGTCTCTATAGCCTGATATCCATACTATTAGGGTTGCAAATTAGTATGTTAAGCATCTGCCTGCATTCCATCGCCATTACTGAAAAGGTTTCTATGCAGTACGGGGGGCTAGTTAAGAGAAGAGTCGATACGCCAAAGTGCAGACTCTGTTAAGGCCCGTCCGCATACAATTTCGGTGTTGCGTTGACATTGGCGTCGATTCAACAGCTGACTATGAATACATGAATTCAAATGCAGCCGTCCACATAGCCAAAATTCGGCAACGCTAACGCCGACACAAAGCAGAGCTTTTGGTGGAAATGAGCTATTAGCTTCCCGAAAACTTAACGTCTGGTAGAAACAATTGAGGCGACTCCACCTCATCATCTTGCCTGTAGTATGTAAGATCAGATGTAATTTTTAGTTTTACAGGACAGTGACTTTTCAAATCCACCAAATGTAAGAGCTGTGGCTTTGCAAGCATAAGGAGCTCCTTTAACCGCCCTCGATACACCCTGGATTAGAAGAATGTGCGTCGCATGTCCTATTTACCGTCCGGCATTCGATTTGATCAAACCAAGTCGAATCATTAATAACATCCTATAATACTCAGATGCTTACTTCCACTTACGAACCCGTAAAATGGGTCAAGTTAGTACTGTTGTTCCAGGGTTAATTATTTTTTAAATAAAATTATAGGAGAAGCATTGAAGAGTCAATTCCTAATCCATATCTGAATAAGTTCTTTTTTAAAAGGCATATAAAAAGTTTAAAATAAAAGACTGAAGGTATTTTCCAGGCAACTTAATGCCGCATTTCCACTAGACATTAAATTACTAAAATTTTAATGAGGCTAAAAATACCAGCGCTATTTCGACAAAAATAATAGTAATTTAACCACTTTTCATAATTCAAATGTTAAAAATTTGTTTGTAATTGTTATCGCTTTTTGATGGAAACTCGACATTATTAGAAATTTGAAAAAACTATTGAACTATATCCTGGCGAACAATACGCGTACGGGATAGTACGTATCGCCGTATACGATTATATATCAGAAAGACAACTAATTTCTTTCTTTAATATTCACAAAAAAAATTTTTTTATTTAAACTTGACATATTTGCAAAAAAAAATTAAATTATACACAAATTAAAAGGAAGCACAAATAAATTACACATAAAAGTAACCTGAAGGAATTGTTGCAACAATTTTATGCATTACTTTTTTTAGATATCACAAAGTGAACGTTCATGCAAAGGAAACAAAAGCACGTGAAATTGAAATATATGTACGTATGTTGGTATGTATGAGAAGTAAAATGTAATTAATAGGAAATCAAAAGAACTGAAAAATTAAATTGAAAATAACTAAAAACTGATCGCGATCCTGAACTAAATGAAACTTTGTAAAGTAAATTAAAATAAAATTCAAATAAAAATCATACGAGAAGGAAAAAATAAAACAAATAGTGGAAAAATGTATGAAAAATAGCTAGTTGTTAGGGAAAACAGAAATGCAGACTATGCGGAGCGGTGCAAAAACTCCTTCGACTTTGCCATACCTTCCCTTCGCGCATACACCGCGCATAGCACATCACGTAGTTCAGACAGTATTATCGCTCACACCCAATTTAATAGCTTTCCCCCGCCTTGACCACCCATTCTTCGACCCACCACACTTATGTACATACATACATCGTGTACATCATATGTATTTGTATGCAAACTCTTAGACCTTGTTGAAGCTGTAGCTGAAACCGTCCGGTGTGCGATTGAGTGACAATTTACCGGGTGGTGCAAATCGGTGTGGATTGGGTGTGGTCGGCTGATAGTAGGGTTGTTGTTGTGGCTGAGCCTGTGGCTGATAGTTGTTGTATTGTGGCGCAGGTGGGTTATATGCTGGCGCTGGTGGATTGTAAGCTGGCGCCGCCTGTGGTTGATATTGTGGTTGTGGTGGCTGATATGAACCCGGCGATTGATCGAAACTGGGATCATTGTAACGTGGATCGTAAGAACCATCATCGTAGTCATTGCTGCGGTAGCCACCAGATTGTGGCTGTGGTGGTTGGTATTGCGGCTGCGGTGCATAGCCTGGCTGTGGCACAGGTTGTGGTGGCGCTGGTGGGGCGACAGGCAAATGATCACCGCTGGCTTGGAAGCTGCAAAGATAGAATCGGCGAGTGGGGAGAGAGAACAGATGAAAATGGCAGTTTAGAATGCATAAAAGGCAATGGTAATCAATGGGTTATAATTAAATACAATTAATATTATACGAATTATTCTTAACGCTAACTTGGTAACACGTTTATACTTATATTTATGGCTCGTCCAATTATCCTCAATTATTTTCAGACAGAAAAAAATGCTCTCACACTAGGCATTCATATGCAAATAAAGGTATTAGATTTGCCGCTAGTTTGATACATTTGTAATTATTTGTACATTTGTGTTTTCGTTTGTTAAACAATTGGCTCAATAGTCACAGCTGAATGCACCAACAGCTTAGCCTACAAAGATATCTCTGTATACAATTTCGGTTACACTTCACTTTACTTCGCTTCAGTTCACTTCAACGATAACAATATTTTATTGGTGCCGTTTTTTTGTTTTGAAATATTTTTCTGTCTGTCCGGTCCATGCTGGTTTGTGTTTTGGACATGCGAGTGTTCATAATAATTCACCGTCTTTAATTGCCAACACTGCGCGAATTTTTGCACAAGATTTAACTAACTGACCACAGATTTAATTGGCCACCAAATGAAAATAGATTACGACACCACATAGATACTCACTCGCATTCAAGCATAGTAAAAGTAACTAAACGTGTGCTTGCAAAAGTTAATTTTGTTGTTGGATTATCTCATGGATGGTCTACTTTATGCTCTGATTAATATGACGTTGCAGAGAAATGTAATGCTCTATTTTGTATAAATGTTGTAATTCATTGACTGACGCAACTGGAATTAACTTTCCTGACTACTTATCTTATCCATTGAAATACACGTGGAGAGACGTTTAGAGAAACGCACTGTTGAATATTTTAGGGTCTTTATTTAGCTCCATAATAGGACCATGTATGACTGAAGGTAATGCGAGTATTTATATTCAAATGCATGGCTAATACTCAGCGTGTTTTGCGATGCCTATTAAGTTGTGTCTTAAATGTTAAGTTTATTTTAAAAGTACATTACGTGTATGCCAAGATCAGAATTAATGCCAATTTAGTAATTAAATTGCATCCATACTTGACGGAATCGGGTAAACTCGCACCATAAGCGGGAATCTCTGTAGGGCTATAAGAGCAACTCTTTTTCTCTCTCATCTTAACGTTGAAATTTAAACATCTACAATCGGATCATGTTAACCCCTTTATATGCTTTCAATTACGTTAAGCTTAAAATCTGTAATCAAACTGGAAACTTATCGATTATGTAACGAAAAATATTCAAAATTTCGCTAGACTGAAGAGTCAACAAGCCCTCCAAGCTTTCAAATAAAATTGATAATGTCGACCAGAAATCTGAAGCACATTTTTCTGACTGCGATACATTAAGTTAGAGTTATAGGCTGTTTATGCTGAACGTTAAGTGTGCATTTAGCACATTAATGCAACTCTGAATGTATATTTACCCATACCCTAAAATTCAGCTAAGAACCTAAAGCAAATTTTTGGAAAATACCACTATTCGAACATGGTTTAATGAGAAAAGTGGCAACACTGCTTCTTCGTGTATACATACAGACGGTCGAGGTTTCATTTATTATTTTACATACATTATGTGGGAAAAAGTTAACGCAAATCACATATCGATGAGATGTGATCTGTCCCAATTTGTGATCCACTCTGTAAACGTTGTATGAAAGCATAAACAGACGGCAGCGTTGATCCGGATCAACTCAGAAATTAACTGCAGTCGATCCGGATTAAGTCCGAGTTAATCCGGATCAACGCTGCCGTCTGTTTAAGCTTTTAGGCATATAGTCGTCAGAGGCTACATGTTTAGTTGAGAGAAACTCAGCAAGTGCTTTACATGTTTCAGATTAGTCATAATGCTCTTAGCAGCTGCCCTATCCTTCTCTTAAACTTGTGTCTACGGGAGGAACTTGGTACATCAAATCCTTCCTTATTTCCTGGAACATCATCATGCCCCGTGACTTAATAGGTATACAAACATAGGTTGACGATGTGTTGCCACAAATGGGTAGGTGTAGGTTTCCTAACATTCCGGAGTCTGTAAATTTCCTTCAATGAAAGTTGCTGGCGAAAAAAACTTATTCGTTACAAATCATGTATGTAGCTGTGTGTGGCTGTGTACCCTGTACAGCTGTCCTGTAGCAAATCAAAAAACAGTGTCAGGATTCAGAGATCAGAATATCCTTTCCTTATATATTTTCATGCGCTGAGCACGAATCTGAACTCCGTTTTGCATCATCACGCCAGGATTTCTTCCTAACCTGCCTGTGACAGGTCCGCCAAGTTTTTTGAGCCTAATGAAAAATTCGGACGTGTTGAAGCAAAACGGACTTCAGATTCGTATTTAGGGCACCAAAACACATGGAGGTATGGTATTTCTGTTAAATTAACATGCCAGAAATGTTAACTTGTAAACAATGAGCTGCATTTTTTTAAATCCAATATGGTGGATCAAATATGGCGGAAAAAGTTTTGAAATATTATTGGATTCACTTGAAGTTTGTTACTGTGCTTTTGGGGATAACTGATTACGAATAATCATGAATTTTTAAAATTCAAAATCGTGGATCCAATATGGAGAATTCAATTTTTTTTTAAATGCGCTAAGTTGAATTAGCCCTTTTGAATATTAACCCCAAACAGCGCAATCAGCCCCAGTGATGCTCTACTAACGAAAAATGTTTCATTTTTATATACATATGTATATTGGGGTGATCCAAAATAACTAACCTAACGAATTTATGGCCTTAAAAGGGCTTTTGATTTATTGAAAAGAAAATGCTACCATTTGGAAAAATTTTTATTCCAATTTTAAAAGGTGTCGATGGGCATTTGAAATTTTCCATGTAAATAACATGTAAAAAATTTTGTTTTCATTAAAAATGTTATAAGTATTGAACCGTTTAAGGTTAAGTTTGTTTTTTTCTTGATTATCTAGACTCAAAAATGTATACACTTACTGGCTATGAAAGTCGAAAAATTCAGAAATATGCAGTTTTAGGGAATTAGGATTGGAAATATTCATGCTAAATGAAAAAACTGGCAATAAAATTATACAAGATGTGTAGAAAATGTTGAGTAGAAACTAGAAACAATACTTTTAATCATCTCCAAAATAACCAATTTAAGGTTCATTTTTTATGCCTAAAAAAAATTGTATCTCAAACGGTTCAATAGTTATAACATTTTTAAAGAAACAAATTTTTTTAAATGCTCGGCGACAACCTTTAACATTGGAATAAAATTTTTTCCAAATGGGAGAATTTTCTTCTCATTACTTAATTTATTTGAAAGCCATAAATTGGTTCTGTTAGTTATTTTGGATCACCCTATTGTATAGACATGTATGTACAGATTGTAAAGACCCAGGAGGATATTTTTTCTAAGGGCGGATAAAATTTCTACTGCTGGTCACAATTTCAATTATATAACATGTAAAAATTGATTTCGAACATAGCTCATATATTCAGGGACCTATGATAAAATTAAGTGAGCGATTTTTTCGTAAAAAAAGAAATTTTTAACACTAAACTGCGACAAATACTATCAACAGTCGCGAATTAAATTTGCGCTTACCCATTTTTGCCGGCTGTGTAAGAAATTGTCCGCCGCTCGCCTGTAGGATCTACATAACTGTAGCTGCCGTGACGTGTACCATCCGAATCGGTTTCTTCTTTGAAGTTGATGCCATCCTCCTGTGTGTAGGCTGCACCAAATTTACCATCACCGGCAAGGTAACGCTGTTCACTAATAATAGCCGCTGTTTTGGGATTTTGGTGGTAACCCTGACTCGCGGCAATGGCAATTAATGTGGTTAAAATAGTCTGCAAAGAAAATATGTAAAGAAAATGGTTGAAGTCTTCTGTAATTTCACAAATGCAAATCGGTCGTTGTGGTGTAATGTTAGGTTCAACCCAAGATCAAAAAAAAAATAAAAAAACAAAAAAGGTTTTTCTATTAGCGGTCACCTCTCGGCAGGCAGTGCTAAACCTCCGAGTGGATTTTGTATCATGAAGAACAACTTCTCATTAAAATACAATCACTGCTCGGAGTCGGCGTAAAACTATAGGTGCCTACCCCTTGTGTGACAACATCAAGGCGCACGCCACAAATCGGAGGAGTACAGTTTTGAGTCGCCGAAGGCAAATGGATTTTATGGGAAGCTGGCTTTCCATATATATTTTAGAGATTTTGTGCTTTTGGAGCAGAGATTCATAAATTGATTGAGTTGTGGTAGTATTATTATTTAATTTACAGCTCTTTCCTCTCAAATTTTCATGCCGATATATTGGCCGTTAAAACTATCATTTATTGAGTAAAGCTTTAAAATAGTTTAAGTGCCACAACTTGATCAAGAAAGTACATGAAAATAAAAAAATTGTGGTGAGTTTGAAATTGTTTGGTGCTTTTTGAGCTTCTACAAACGAACTGGGCACTCAATTCGCGTGAATACCCACGGTGATTGGATAATTTGAACGAATCTGCCACTCAAAAACTTTCGAAGCTTGTCAATCGTTAAATACTTATTTCCAATCAAAACAGTCGCTTCCATGTCAAACTATTGAATGTGAAAATGAGTATCTTTCGAGAGAGCCAAAAAACGGATGTAAAAAATTTGTTGCAATTAAGAAAAAGCCCAGTGGTGGAAACAAAGGGGGGATTTTTGGAGGTTAAACTACGTGTCAGTCAGTGGCGGACCCACGGGGGTGCTTTAATACATAGATGCCATATTATACATACATATATAAATGTACTTCTGAATGACTACTAACTATATTCAGAAGAGTTTTACACTCATCAGCTTCGACTTTGCTGTTCAAGCCACCTGAGCTACCATGGCTTCTCGACCATCCGAGAAAACCTTCCTTCCTGATCTTCTCACCACGAAGGTGGCATAAACTACTGTGATTTAAAATGCGTCAGGCTCCAGTATTACTTAGTAAATACTTCTGACTGGAAAACGCTTGCAAAGCGAAGCAGATGCTGATGCTGGTAAAACTATACATAGTAACATTAGTAGAAGTTTTCATTGAAAAAATAATAATTGTGATCTCGATTTTTTCTTTATCCATATCGAAGACGTTGGCATCGGGGTTTTTAAGCGATATTGAAGTAATTATTGATATTAGACTATTGTCGTTATATTTATTTTTATGTACACNGGTAAATTTCAGAAATGCTTGAAACTGCAATATTTTACACCCCGGCTTATCATGTAGCGGTAGCTTTCGGAAAGGTGGAAAACTTATATTTAATACTTGCGCCGGGTATTTAATGTTCGGCTCCGCCCGAACTTAGACTTTCTTACTTGTTTTTAGTAAATTTGCTAAGATTGTTCTCGATTAATGTGTATCGTAAGTTATAGGTATTTCGACATCTTTATTAATGTATTTATTTATTTATGGATATATTAATCGGTATTTTTGAAGTTTAGTCGATACCTGTGAATCTTGATCGATAACACGATCCATGTTTATTTGTATAGATTTAAAAATGAATGCCATTTAGTATCTGAGACATAACAGCTTTACATATGCAAGTATTTACAATACTCTTCATTTAGCTAAAACCGCGATAAAGGCACCGGATTTACAAGGTGATTCTGGCAACTGTCTTTCAATTCACCATATGTTTCGAAAGACAAAAAGCTTTCGTAAGACAATTGTCAATTCTGGCAACTATCTTGTAAACTCTTACTGTTTTTCGAAAGACTAATTGAAAGATCTGATAACGAGGAAGTATTGGCGTTATCCTGTTCGCCTTTTGGTAGAAAAATTTAAAAATAAAATTAAATTAAAGAAATATATCTGTTTTTCTTTTTAAGCAATGAAAACTAATAAATAAAGGAAAATTAAATATAAAAGGAAAAATAATAAAATGAAATAAAATAAATAAAAATATTTTTAAAAATTAAATTAACAACAAAATTAAAAAAAAAAAACTTAATTAAAAAAATATAAAATAAAATAATATCCTAAGTGAAATAAAAATATATTTTTTTTTTCTTAAGACAGAACAATTAAAAAGAAAATGAAATCAGCAAAAGAAAATTTAATTTAAATTAAAACAAAGAGAAAAGGAACAAAAAACATTTTTCTTTTTGAGTAACATCTAAAAATAAAAATTAAAAAAATTAATTATGAGAGAAAATATAATAGATTAAAAATGAAAAAGGAAAATACATAAAATCAGAGTTAAAAATGAAATGAAATCAACAGAATCTTAAAAGAAAATTAAATTGAAAAAGAAAAAATGTGCATTATATTAAAAAAGATAAAAATTTAAATAAAAAAACCGATGCCCCAGGATTCCAACCCGGAGCTCTCGAATGGCACGCCAGTGCTCTGCTTACTCTCAAAATAAATTTTCACCACGAGTGGTGAATGAGAAGCTTTTTTCTAAGCCTTTTGTGCTAAAATAACAAAAGTTTTTCGAACTATCTTGCCACCTGCCTTTCATTTGTCTTATGAAAAACTATTTAGTGTCTATGTGACATAAGCAAAAAATGCAGCAGTTCAGAACATCCAGTTATAGGAACTAAATGTTAAATTAAAATACTCGCATATAGAGATTTTTATTGAGATTTTATTTTTAGATTATTGCAAAATCGATATTTTATGAGTTTTACTTTTTCCATTAAAAATAAGCCTCATTCAACATTTCTTTTTTTTTAATATTTGTAATCGTGAAGTACAATTTTTCGATCATCGTGGAAGTTAGAGGTGACGTTAATCAGACCAACAGCATTTAAGCAGCAGATTAAGCTGGTCAAATATTTAATGAAAAAGTACCAAAGGATTTGAAAAAGTTAGTTTCCATTTCTTTTTTATGTCATAATATAATTTAAAACACATTTAATTATAATTTAAAAACACAATCTTCCAAAGTTAACGGAGCGGGAAGGAGAGGGAGTTTGAGGAGTTTTTGGCAGAGCTCAATATTCAACTGAAAAATTTGTATTATATATATGTCCATATATGTAGGTATGAAATTTGCGAGTAAACCCAAAAAAAAAATCATTGTACTTGTTTATTTATGAACCTTAAATTCACAACTTCAAATCGATATAAAATGGAAATGGGAACCAACTTTTACAAATGCTTTGGTATCTATTCATCTTTCGACCTCTTTTAATGAATGCAATTGCTCTCGTTCCCATCACACATTTTGAGTGTTGCATTGTGTTATCCTCGAAAAATTCAAGTTTCAAAAGGAAACGGTTAGGTACATGGGCGTAGCCAGGTAGGGGCAGGGGGGTGCTCGAGCCGGCCCACCCTAACTTTCAATTTTTCCTTATATATATGTATATAAAATAGTACCCTGAAATGCCAGCCCCCCTAAATTTCATTCTGGCTACGCCGATGGTTAGGTATGGGATTTTCTGTAATAACGTTTAACTGTACTTTTAAATAGATAAGTTATCGGCCTTTGGTGGTCAAAAAAAGAATTAGCATTCGCGTATTTCGCATGAAAAAATATAAAATTTTATCAATTAAAATAAACTAGCAAAAACTGTATTTTAAATGCTTTTAATTTAAATAGATATGAATTTAGGTAATATTATCTTTCGATTTTTTTTTAAATTTTCTGCGCAAAAAACGTAGCAACAACTCTTGCACTTTTAAATTAAAATTAATCAAAATTAACAAAAATTTTTAATAATAATTAAAGCAAATTTATGCGCATAAATGCAGTTGTCTTTTAAATAGTTTAATGTTTAAGCCACCAGTATTCAAATCAAAAACTCAAATTTAGGTTATCAAATTTTCAAAAATCTTGCTTTGGAATAACTTTTTCCGTAAAAATATTTCAATATTTTATATCACCGTTCAGTTTTCTAATATTTAACACTTTACGATCACTAGCTTTGTGATTTGTTTGCTTAAGTTCCCTGTTACTCGCGTGAGTTTTAACTATTGATCATATTTCACCTAAAGTAAACCACAGATAATAAGCAGACAGTAAGTTTATTATAAACCAAATAAATAGGAATTTATGTTCTTGATTTTAAAATCTTTCTTTATCTTTTTTCGAATATTAAGACCACACATTTGCTTCAAATAACACAAAAAGCTGCAAAGCTTAAACATTTTGTAATTCTTCTTTTAAGTATTTCTCATTTACACAAACATTTTCAAACACTTTTTCACAAATTCTTTCAAAGTTAATTTAAATTTTTTAACTTACAAAACGAAACATTTTCACGTTGTGGAATTCTCAAATTCTTATCCTTAATAAGCGACAATGTAAACTGCTGCTGCAAGTCTTGCTGTAATCCAAAATACAAATGATTGTTGAAAATTTTGGCGTAGCCTATACGATTGTCCGTTAAAAAGGGTGAACGCACACACGTCAGTACCGAACCGTGAGCGGTTTTTGGAGTTAGTTTTGAATGTGATGAGGATTGGGGTTTTGTTAAACCGACAGCGACAAACTTCTTAAACAAACTGCTTCCCACCATGACATGGCCAGCAGTTTTTATAGCCGCCCAAAACCGCGCCACTGCATGCCACAACGCCACAGCACCAACACCGAACATACATACCAATACAGAACCTTGGCGAAGTTGAATAAAGTCAATCAGATTGGAGTGAGTTGTTATTGTTGTTGCTTTTATTGCTAGTTGGCTGATAAGTCAGTACGTAAATATGTTTGCACATAGCTACATATGTATGTATCAATGTGTGCGTGTGTAAATGTTTTTGCACAGCAGTGGCAGTGGTAGCTGGCTGGCGGTGGGCAATGCAAACGTTGGTGTATGGGTGCTGGAACGCCAATAAACAAAAATATTACAAATATACATAATTGTATGTACGTATTAGCAGCTGGCGGACAATAACAATTAAAGTGGTAATAAGAAAATCAATAGTAAAAGCAACCCTAGTGTGCTCTAGGTGCTCCAATAAGTTGACTTGAGCATAAAATCAAAGTAAAAGAAGCAGAAGTAAATAACAAAACACAAAAATGTAAAGCTTAAACTTAAAACGCTTACAAATTTTTGTTGCTATTATTATCGCTGAGTGCTACGCCTGTTAGCTGACCGCTTGTTGTGCATACATACTTGTTTTCTTAGTATTTTCCAGCTTATGCACTAAGTAAGCGGCGACCAGTGCTGGAACCAAACGTCACACACTTGCAAATGTCATTGGCGTGGTTATTCAGCGCTGCGGGTTTTCAGCATTACTAATGCGCTTATACTAGTAAATAAAAGCGAATTTCTTCAGCACTNCTCGAACAGGTGGGCCTTCTGGCTAGCATATTTGTTGGGCGTGTAGAGTGGATCGTATGCCATTTGTGGTTAATTGAGCACAAAACAGTCATAGTTGACTGAATTGTTACACATATACATTCACAAATGCGTACATAAATTTGCGGATTTCATAAATCGAAGATATGTATTTACAAATAATTCAATTTGAGTGCCACAGGCAGAGATTTCGCAAAATTTATTTAAATTTTTTTTTGAAAGATGATGTAATTTGCAACAAATCGAATGCAATGCAGTTTATGTAGCTCAAAACAAATTCGTTTGCTCTTTGGTTCATAGTGAAAATGATGTAAATCTAACCTGTTGCTCAAAAGGTTGCGATTGCATATGGTCAGACCACTTGATGTGTAAACAAAGAGGAAACGAAAAGTATTTGGTGCAATAAAATGACGAATGAAACTAAAAATTATTTATGAAAAAAGAGTGTACTCAGAAGAAATAAATAGGGGAAATTGATTTAAAAACCATGATCAGAGTAATTTTCATGCCCAAGTCTCAGGTCTAGGCCTTTTTAAATGAACATTACCTCTACAAGGGCAGATCGGTAGAATCAGATCTACGCTCGATTGCAGAGAGCATTTAGCAGTAATTTTCATAGAAGGATTACCCGATTAAGGTATTCCTTTATACACGGTGGGCTTTCAATAATATCCTCTCTGAGGTACTCGCAAACTTCCTAGATTATCTGAACGTGCAAGCTTATCAAATTTATCAATGACCTGCTAGCGACTTGGGAGAAAAGCATCTGTCGGTTGATTAATTACATCGACGAGCTATCTCTTACTGTTAGAAAAAAGTTCTTAGGCATCCCGTGTAACATACTTATGCAGTTATACCTGAACTTGTTTGAAAACTGGTATTGAGCTATGGAGCTATGTAGCTGTCCTAAAAGCCAAATATCGAAAAGCATGGTTTCCTTCAGACCTAAAGGGCTGTTTCGCAGATGAATCGAAGTTAAATGGGTAGGTTGTTATTCAGGAGTTCTCTCAAACGTATGGTCATAAACTAAAGAAATATAACAGAAAATTCCATAGCCGTTGTGATAGGAAAAACCGATGATATTGAAGTTAATGTACTGATTTATAAACGTTTAACATTTTCTGAAATATAACCATAGGCCGTTGTAATTGAGTGGTTAGAGGTGCGTACTACCACTTCGTAGGACGTGGATTCGAACCCAGATCTGACAGCATCTAAATTAACAAACAAACAGCTTCTCATAATAAAATATACTCGCCGTTCGGAGTCGGCGTAAAACTGTAAGTCCCTCTGCTTTGTAATACAATTTCAAGGCGCATACCACAAATCGAAGGAGAAGCTAGGCCAAATATTTAGCAAAAGTGTAAGAGCTAAAATATTACTATTATTATTACTATAGAATTTTTCTCTAGGAACAACTTTATCAGATTGTCATAAATGACATAGAAAGAATCGAAAATGATTTTTTCACGCGATTAGATTTTCATTTTCGCGATCTGCTTTTATCTTTCTGACTTTTAGACTAAAGTGTAATCATCAAACTTGCTTTTCTTTCCACCGCTGAAAATTGGTTGCGAAAACATTTAATTCTTTCAATAATAAACCAATTGCCTGAAGTAACCTATTAGTGAAAATGACCCTTTGTAAAACGGTAACCCAAATTATAGTCACCACTGCCGTTTAATAGGCATTTTATGTTTTTTTCAATGTAATTTTAGGAATGTTCTAATGCGTTTATGGCATTACCAACAGCAGTTGGCAGCCATGGCTAACAATTCAGTATCAAATATGCGCTCACTCTCAGTTATTGTACTATTTAATTATAAAATATCTATACATATAATAAAATTTTAAAAGGCCGATCTCTGCACATTATAGATTTTAAAGAAAATTAATATGGGGGGTCTTTATTAGAACAATAAAAACAAAATCAATAATTTTTATAATTTTTGTCATCTGTCTGCCTGCCTGTATGTTTGTACGCGCATCACTCGAAAACTAATGCATGAAATTGATTAAGCTTTCGCCGATATATTTCTAGAGGTCTAACTTAAAATATGGATAGAAAAAATAGAGAGTTGCCACCTGGTTGGAAATTGCAGTTAAGGTAAATTGATAAGATAAAGTAAATACTGAAACTGATACATTTCAATCTGTTCAGAATTGACCGCCAATTTACTCAGTTAATATCCCTTTCCATCTACTCCGCCTTCGCCGAAACCACGGAATTCCTGGGACTGCTGTTAGTTGAGCTGGACGATAACAAGCAATGACCCACTCGATCTATACGGCGCTAAGTAAAAAGTTGGTTGACGTAAATAGAAAGTTATTTGTTTACTTT
>NW_016167447.1:0-3808 GCF_001687245.7 Rhagoletis zephyria
GTACTAATTTACTTCGTTTTTAAAAAAGCTTGTCGGCGAATTCAGCGTACATGCATAATTGGTTAGGTATGTATGTATTTATATGTATGAATGCAGATATTTAAATGCCGGTTTGCTATTCGCGTGACAAGCTTTTTTAAAAACGAAGTAAATTAGTACAAATTGTTAGTAATTTTCATTAGAGTTTGAATAACTCCTTTCACTAAATGGCTTTTAGTAACTTTAACGAGACCTTAACTTATTTTATTTTATTCATTTTAGTGCAGTTTTGACAAAATTTTCTTGCTAAAAAATCTTTTGTTTCACTACTTTATTTTATTCCTTTGATTAAACATGTTAAATAAAAGCTTATTTTTGAAAAAATATTTTTTTTACATTACTTTATTCTCCCTATATTTTAAGTTGGACCTCTAGCAATACATCGGTGAAAACTGCATTCAAATCCACGTTTTCGTTTTCGAGTGATGCGCGAACAAACATACAGACAGACAGACAGACAAATATTCTAAAAATGTTTGATTTGGCTTCTGGTGCTCTAATAAACACCCCCACATTATTTTTTCTTTAATATCTATAATGTATGTACAGACATCGACCTGTTACAAATTTATTATAAGTATAGATTTTTTGTTTGTTTCTTAAGCTGAGATCCCACGTTTGCCGCAATACACCAATTATTGCCTCATTTTATGCCCCAATCGTGTGATTTCACAATAAATTGACTCATGCGGCAATAGAGGCCGATATTGTGCTTACAATGCCCAATCAAATACAACCCACTTGCGGCAATCGTGTGATAGCTCGATTGGCAATCATGAGGCAATGAAAATTTCAAAATTGCGGCAATTTTTATTGTGCTCTTGTGCGGCTATTGAAGTGAACAATACACAACAATATTTAGGCTGTTTATTAATAATCTACTTTTTTGCTCCCTTATGTGTCCAAAAACACCGAAATGAATATCCTTGTTTTCGGAAGCAAGATAACTTTTAATTTAATTTGTATTTAAATTATAATTTTTCTTGAAGTCCGATGACGGAATCTTTGCTGCGATATATACCACCACAAGCAAAACCCATACGAGAAGAATACGAAAGATATTTTATGTCACCAATTGGCGAACTGCCATGACAGTATAAATTTATTTAAAAAAACTTAAAAGTTCAATACAGCCCACGACGAAACGGTAGAATCTCAACATTTTGACCAGTTTTCACTATTTTTCTTCTATTTGTTTAGTGTTCATTATTTTTCTTAAAAGTATAGCTCATTGTCTAACAAAAACCGCATAAAATGCAAGCTTTATACAAAAATTATAAAAATTTCTTAAACTTTCGAACACAAGTGCACGGTTTTTAATTTCGATTTCTAAAAAAAAAATGTTATTCAGTTTTATAGCTCATTAAAATTTAGTACAATAAGGTGCAAGTTTGAAATTGCTAAAAAATCCTGTCGATTTTTATAATTTTTTTAGCTGGCGGTATTATGCTCTTTCTTCTATGCAAATTACTTTGTAAACTGCATAACAATTTTTTTCTAGAAATCCAAATTAAAAACCATTGAATTGTGATCAAAAGTTTAAGAAATATTTATAATTGTTGTATAAAGTTTGAAATTTTTATTTATGTGGTTTTTACTAAACAACGAGCTATGGATTTATAGAAAAANTTAAACAAACAGAAGCAAAAAGTCAAGACTGATTAAAATGTTCAGGTGCTATCTTTTGTTGCGAGCTGTACATATAATTATAAAATTTCATTGCAAACATAAATTATATAAACTCACAGCTTTCATTTAAACACACATAATTATTTTGTACCAATTTTATTTGTAATTAATAAAAAGCCGAAATTAAAAAGAAAACTATCGCAACTTGAACTCCACATAGCACGTTGCAGTTATCGTCGAAAACTAAAAAAATGTACACTCAAACTTCTAAATAAAAGCGTCAGTTTTCATTACTCAAGTTTTTGCTTATTTGCTTTCAAACAACAACAATGTGCATAAAATAAGCCCACAATATACAAACCAGGTGCAATTTTCTTTATTTTTTTTTTAAGAATACGCCATTTTTACACAATAAAGAAACAAACAGAATTTAGAGTCAGCGCAACATCTTATTGTCACAATTGCTAGAACAATCGTGTGATAAGTGTGGGGCAATTATTTTCACTATATTGCTTTTCGACAACTTGCGGCAATCAAAATTGTATAAAAAGAGGCAACCGTGTGACTGTACAGAATTTGATCCGGACAATTTTTTTATTGTGCTCCAATACAGCACAATAAAAATTGTTCCAGATTGGTGCATTTGCGGCAATCGTGTGATCTCAGCTTTAGAATCGAAATTTTACCAAGCAAAAGGTTTTTTTTTGTTTTTTAATCAAATGAGGCAAATGCTCAATAAGTTGAATATTGTTGTTCTCATTTGCATACTACATACCAACTTCAATATTGAACAGTGAAATGTATTTCAATTGTACCTACATAAACAACGATATAGTTTAATGGTCAAACACATATGGAGGATTCACAAGAGGTGTTAAGTGTCATAATGTGTGAAAACCTTAAAATTTTTAAATGTAAAATAACGCCTAATACCTCTTTAGGCCTTTTGTAACATAACTAAAATGTTTTTAAACTAGCNATTGTTGTTCTCATTTGCATACTACATACCAACTTCAATATTGAACAGTGAAATGTATTTCAATTTTACCTACATAAACAACGATATAGTTTAATGGTCAAACACATATGGAGGATTCACAAGAGGTGTTAAGTGTCATAATGTGTGAAAACCTTAAAATTTTTAAATGTAAAATAACGCCTAATACCTCTTTAGGCCTTTTGTAACATAACTAAAATGTTTTTAAACTAGCAGGAAGTATATTATTGGCTCTTATTATACCCAACGAATCTTTCAAGTCGCTTTTATCCATTACTTGAGCAATTTCAAGCCTTTAAGATATTACGACGTCTAACACGAATTGTGAACCCCCTAAATATGCATTAAATTAAATTTGTAATTTCAGTGTTCAAATTATATCAGAAACAATCGCTCCCGATATTGAAATCTGTAATAGTCTTGGCTAGTTACATTGTGAGATAATCAGATGGCATGAAGACAAAATATGTTCACTAAAATTTTATTAACCTAAATGTAAAGTTTTTGCGAAGTGTTTATCGAATTTAATGTAAAATAGAAACATTTTTAATGTAAGATATGAACTATTTTTAGATGTTAATACAACTGTTGTACATATAATCCCAAATTTATAATATAAAATCCCCTCTACCAAAAAACTTATATTGGTTAACACCGCTTCGAATTTTTACAATTAAGCAATTGTCAAAAATCTGCCTTTTTTATCAAAAAGTTGTTTACCAGGGTGTCTTTGAACTACTGATTTGTACTGAATTAAAGAATGCACATACATTTTTATACCCGAGCGCACTTGTGCACAAGGGTATATTAATTTTGTTCACATAACGGTTGTTTGTAACAGCCAAAACGAATCGAGATAGATATAGACAAATGTATATATAAATGATCAGGATGAAAAAAGGAATCGATTAAGCCATGTCTGTCTGTCCGTCCGTCTGTCCGTCTGTCCGTCTGTCCGTCCGTCCGTGTACACGATAACTCGAGCAAAAATTGAGATATCTCAACGAAATTTTGTATGTAGGTTTCCCTTAATCCAAGGTAGGTTGGTATTGAAAATGGGCGAAATCGGACTTTAACCACGCCCACTTCCCATATAACGGTAATTTCCAGAAATACGAAAACTGCGATATTTTAGTAACTACT
>NW_016167447.1:8895-11075 GCF_001687245.7 Rhagoletis zephyria
TTTTTTTTTTATGTATGTTACCGCATAACTTTGCACCACGTCAACCGATTTCGATAATTCTTTTTGCAACGGGAAGGTAGTGTCTCGGAGGTGGTCACATACTAATTTGGTCTAGATCCGAGCATTGAATCATGAAATATATAGATATATAATTTTTTTAAGTCGGTTTTTTTTGCTAAAAATTACTTGTTATAGGATAGAGTGCACTAAAATATTTTTGCACGAATGGTTAGTGTATACATTATAGAATAAGATCGTCAATTTTTTTTTGTTTATCACAAGGAGAAGTCTGTAAAATTATCAATTGTTTATTGGGAAATTTATTATTATTTAATACTATTAAAAAATTAAATTTTTCCAGTATGAATATTTTTTTCGATTCTGCTACTTTTTATGAATACACCATTAAAATTTGTTTAATTTTGATTGAATATTTACGGAAATATAGCAATTAATATATAAAATTGATGAAAAGAAGGTCAAAAATTCATTTATGAATAAATTTTTGAAAAATTTAAATTTTCAAAAAATATTTTATGACATTAATTTTCACATATAGACCTTTGAATATCTGCCAAAACATATTTGAAATTCTACTACTTAATTTTTAGTGGCCCGTTTCAGAAAGTTTGACTCAATATAGAAAGAAAAAAATTAGAGAGTTGCCACCTGTTTGAAAATTGCAGTATAAGTAAATTGATATTAAGTGAAAATTGCAATATGGGCGTCAAAAGAAAGAGGGTTAAAAAGGCCTACAGTCAAAAATATTTTTTTAGAGCTGCCACCTGTTTGAAAGTTTTAATTTAATTTAATTTATAAGATAAATTGAATATTGCAATATGGGTATCAAACTGAAGAGGACTTGGAAAGTTTACTGCCGAAAATATTTTTAGGGGAAAGTTGCCACCTGTTTGAAAAGTTTTATTGTATTAAATTGATAATAGGATAGAGTGCACTAAAATATTTTTGCACGAATGTGTAGCGTATACTTTATAGAATAAGATCGTAAATTTTTTTTTGTTTAACACAAGGAGAAGTCTGTTAAATTGTCAATTGTTTATTGGATTTATTTATTGTTATTTAATCCCATTAAAAAATTTAATTTTGCCAGTATGAATATTTTTTCGATTCTGCTACTTTTTCTGAATACACCATTAAAATTTGGTTATTTTTCATGGAATATTTCCTGAAATATAGCAATCTATATATATAAAAAAGAAATGTTTTTCGTATGACCGCGATGCCTGACCAAACAGCTGAACCGATTTCAATTCTGTAAAAAGTATGTTTTTGGACCTTCTGTGCGGAAGGTTTTTCGATTTAAAAATTTTGAATATTTTTGTTGTTGTCGCCGAAATATGAAGAATGCCGAGACGTCAAGATTTCACAATTTCGTAGNTTTTCATGGAATATTTCCGGAAATATAGCAATCTATATATATAAAAAAGAAATGTTTTTCGTATGACCGCGACGCCTGACCAAACAGCTGAACCGATTTCAATTCTGTAAAAAGTATGTTTTTGGACCTTCTGTGCGGAAGGATTTAAAAATTTTGAATATTTTTGTTGTTGTCGCCGAAATATGAAGAATGCCGAGACGACAAGATTTCACAATTTCGTAGAGTTTTCTGTACATTAAATGTCACCAAACTACTAAAAGTCTGAACCGATTGTCACCTTACCTTTTGTTTACAAAATCCGACCTACCTAATGTCCCAAATCTATGCACTTACCGTGCGCAACAACAACACAAGGGGGCCAAACGAAATAAACAAATGCACGCACAAAAGGGAGATGACAAGAAAAATTCCAAGCAACCGGCTGGCTCAGTGGAGACGGCGGGGTTGCTTGCAAGGGGCAATATACACGCAATCCAAATACCCAACAAACAAAATCTAGCTAGGGACAACAACGACAAAAATACCAAACGGCACCAACTAATATATATATATGTACGTAATAATAGGGTGGGTCGAAAATTTTAGCTAAACAGAAAATTTTTAAACACGAAGATTTAAAAAGACAAAACCTTGTTTTTGGGGCGCACCCGAGGTGAGGTCCAACCAAAAGGTTACGAACCCACTCGCACTACCGCCCGTGCTGCCGGGGATATCTTTAACCCGCCTGTATGACTGGGCTCAGGGTGCAGGATGCTAAACAGGATCGGAAAGGGAAACACAA